>NW_024344371.1:3748202-3974752 GCF_902729225.1 Pteropus medius | reverse complement strand
TTTCTTTCTTTCTTTCTTTCTTTCTTTCTTTCTTTCTTTCTTTCTTTCTTTCTTTCTTTCTCTTGTCATTTAACATCTAGTTTTCCAAAATTTTCTTCGTTAAATAAATATAATCACAAAATGCTTTCTTATGAACTGAAATGTTAAAAGGACATGAATGACTGATAAAAAACCCTGCACGTAACCAAGTGCACAAACAAAAGAAGTAGCCTAAAACTCTCAGAATAATGTTCATTTGGATGAAAACTTAAACGACCTTTTTGATACCTACACATATCCACGTGAGCAAAAAATGAGTGCTTTTAAGTTTATAATACAATCAGGAAGGTCAATAAGGAAAGAATAGGCTTATTGTTGGGAAAGATGATAAAAGACAACAGAGGGAGTCAAACAACTCAACTTTTTTTACTTTCATCTAAGTAAAAAACCTTCAAATTTGTGACCAGAAAATGTCAGGATATAGGAAAAAGCACTAAACTGAGATCAACTTATGCCTGGAAGTTACATATTATTTCACAGTCTCTACAACTAATCAGCAATGAAAAATGGCATTGGTGTCACAAGATTGAAAATAGACAAATACTCAAATCTAAAAAGCAAATATGTAGAAACTCAGGCACATACGTTTAATATAATTGGGTAGTAAATAACTTTTAGAAAAGCTATGATGATTATTAGTAATAAAGGTACATAATCTAAGTCTAAGATATAATAGAAGAATCTCAAATTTAGTAGTTTGAGTTACAACTATAGTAGGTTGATGTGTCAGGAAAAAATATTGTAGAATAATTAATTTCTTTAAACATTTGACAAAATCTCCCATGAATTTTCTGAAGAATTTGTATAATTCAATATATCCTATTATAAAGTTATCACAAGAGAAAATAATTGGCATGACTGAAAACATTTAGTGACTCTAATGTCAATAAATTACAGCACAAAGTATAACAACAAAAAAAGGTGAATTTGAGATTATAAAGTAAAAAAGTGGTTATAAGATCATACGTAAAATTGAGACTTGGTACCATTCCGTAATAGAAATAACTAAAGCAGAAGAGGTACTAAATCCCAAAGAGTCAGGCATGTTAGGAAGAAAGACAGAAAACTATCATATCTTTAGAAAATTTTCTACAAGCAAATGTACTAACATGAAGTTGAATCCTGTTTGGACAAATTTGGGGTAAGAATAATAGGGCAAGAAAATAAAACTAATGATACAGCTATGTAAGTGTGCTGAAGACCACCTAGTCAGAGAAGAAAAGGGTGGTGGGTACCAGTGTAGGCATTCAAACTGTTATAGAATTGAAGAGGGACCTCAGCATTATGGACACCTAGGAAAAATTTTTAGTCAAAAATAGAGCATTCAAAAAGTTATTTTTCACCTTTCAGAAGAACAGAAATGACAAGCAGAATTGTTACCCCAAATTCCATTTTTACCAACATGGAAAAATCAGTTTGTTTAATTAAAATGACAGATTTTGGAGGGAAATGTTCATTACTTTAAAATGCATAAAACATACTCTGTGTCTAACCCTTCTAGGGAATTTTTAAAAAAAAATTATTGTGGATATAGTAGAAATCCTATTTCTGCATGACATCATTCTCTGTATCTAAGGCACTTAAAATAAAGTTTAATACTTCAAACAAAACACACCTTTTGTTTCGCAAAATATGCATCTATATCAAGATTTATGAAAGGAAAAACCATTCTTAAAAATTCTAAAGAAAATCATACTTTTTATTATGGTTTGTTTTCAAAGAAATATATAAACACAATTGTACTGGCTACAGTGGTAGTAGCTGCTGTATAACTAATAAACTCTAACATATTAGCAGCTTGGAAGCATATTTCTGACTCATGTAAAGTTCAATCATTTGTGGTTGGGGATAGGGTGGGGTGTGGGAAGGCAGCTCTGCTCCATGAAATCATTCAGGGCCCCAGGCGGATGGAGGCTCTGTTTATCTACATTGTTTGGTTTCTGAGATTACTCTGAGTGTCAAAAAGAGGGCATGAAGGTTTATATGGGAGTTTTTTATGGGCTAGTCCTGGAAGTGATATATATCTTTTGTGCCCAGATTTCACTGGCTAAAGTGGTATGGCTATATTCCATTGGCCACATAGATGCAAGGAGAACTTGGACTCGTAAACACGGTCTGGGCAATTAGTTCCCAGTAACAGCTGTAAAACATTAGATGGGAACATGAGTCTTTGATAGAAAATCAGTTATCTGTGCCACACTTATATGGAGTTATTTTGATATAGACCATTCAAAATCTGTTAGTGTAGAGATAACACTTTTCTTTGCTGACATTTATCACCATTTTTTTTTTTTTTCTGAAGAGTGGAAATACATGGAGAAACTCTAAATGTTATTATTTTTAATAGAGAAAATTGTTTTTAATGCTCTCAGGGCCACTGTTATTAAGCAATAGCAAACATTTAAAGTATTATCTCATTGAATTGTAGAATTTTAGAACTAGAAGAAACCTTGGAGGATGTCTAGTCCAACACCATTTTCTAACAAACAGAATCACATGTTGTATATTATGCAGTTAGGCTATAAATTTATTGTTGCGTGCATAAACATATGAAATTAGTCTTTTCTTGTGCCTAAATGAAACCCACATAAAGAGCTAGGTACTTAATGAGTCATGTTAACTGTTTCAAGCTTCTACACAATTAGACATATCCTCACTCTGACATTGTGAAGTGTGCAAAGAGACAATGATAATTTTTCAGTTTGGCCCACGTGCCTGTGTTATTTGATTTATATGCTGTACCTGCCTCCTATGATGCTGTCTGAATATATAAGTCTGAGTAAAAGAACAGGGACCCATTACTCAAAGAGGATGAGATGGGCTAAACCCTGAGGCTGAGAATGTACTGTGGAGTTGGAGCTCTGTTCCCTCATGAATACCCATGGGTAGCAAATTTGCTAAAGGTTAGGAATTCATCACAAAGGGTACCAGTCAGGATATATGGCAGGATTCCAAGAATAGATTTTATTTTGTTTTCAAACTTTTGTGTAGTCCACATAACAATTTTTTGTTGTGTCTGCTTTTTTAAAAATAAGGTAAACTTGATGCAATCTGGTGTTCTACTTATGTATAATCTGCATTATGCATACCTATTTGTCAGTGCCTACTATGTGCAGATTGTTGTCCTACATAGGTATTGTGGGGAGAGAAATAATAATAAAGAACAAAGTGTTAGCTCTCAAATTTGTCATCTAGTAAAGGATACGATAGAATTAAAAAAATAATGACAGTATATGGGCAATATATGAAAAGGACCTTAGAGATTTAAAACACTTGGTAATACAGAAATTCAGAAGAGAGAGAGTTCCCTGAGGATGAGCTGCTGAAGCACTATGTAATAATATAAGACAAGAAATAAGTGTGTGCTGCAACCAAGCTGCTTTATATTCATAAAAAGCTTTTGGAATAGCCAAATCTCATCATTTCTGCAATCTTTGGTCTGCCTTTACTTTGTCCTTATTATAATTAGGTCTGTATCTCGGTGTTTATTACAGCTGATACTAAAATTATGAGATTTATGTTTTATTTAGTTTTATTGTGTCACAAACAGTAGCCTCATCTCTGTCCCATTATGAACAGATGACCTGGCTTTCAGAATATGAAGGTTAAGTATATACTTAATTGGTTCATTCAACAAATAATTTGAACATGAAATATTTATTAAGCTTTTATTCTGTGTCAGGCACTGTTCTGGTGGTAGGAACACAACACTGAGAAGGATAGATAGAGAAGTCAGGATGACGAGTGGTTTAAAGTGCTGTGTTCAGAAGGAGAGAGACCTAGTTTTCATCATTTTGCGATTTACTGTATGTGAAGAAGACAGACATTTCCATCAGCAAAAACATGAAATTACAGGAAGTATGATGAAGAAAGCATGGTGTTCCTTCAAAAAAAAAAATAGTCAAAGACTCTGAAGTGGTCTTCTAGAGTTCAGGATTGACTTTCTCTAAGAAACCGCATTAAAGTTAACCACATAAAGAAAGAGGCCAATAGAACACAGAGGTAGGGGGAGTGTGTGTGTGTGTGTGTGTGTGTGTGTGTGTGTGTTCTAGGCAGAGAAAACAACAAGAAAAGGCACGTGTATTTTTTTTCCAGTTTTGGAAAGGTCTGTGAAGTAGCTCTTCCTGCCCATAAATAAAAAAAGGATATAATCCAGCAGATCTCAAAGTGCAGCCAGGGATTCCATAATGTCAAAATTATTTTCATTATAATACTAAGATGTTATTTGCTTTTTTTTCACTCTCATTTTCTCATGAGAGTTTTCCAGAAGCTATGAAACATGTGATATCACAACAGATTGAATCCCGAAGCAAACATGAGAATCCAGCTGGCTTCTATTAGACCAGACATTAAAGAGATTTCCAAAAAATGTAAAACAATGTCACCTTCTGATTGTTTTCAGAAAATAAAGTTTGTAAAAACGTTATTTATATAAACATATTCTGTATTTTTATTACTAAATGAATTAATAAATACATTTTTTAAATGTTATACATTTATAACATGTAGATGCTGAGAGATATAATCTACATAAACAAAAGTTATTTGGGATCCTAATTAATTTTTAATAGGGTTAAGGAGTTGTGACCAAAAAGCTTGAGAACCATTAATGCAATCAATTGTCCCAAATGGAGACACTTTCAGAGTACTAGTGGAGACTATAAATAATTATACCAAACAACAATACATCTCAGTTTACCTAGGATAATCCCAGTTTATACATGTTTTCCTAGTATGTATTATTAATAGTTTTCAGTTTCAGTGTCAAAATATCCTGGTTTGGAGGATCAGCTATATAGTCACTGTAACTATAGAAGTAAGTAATGGTGGCCTTGTCCTACTTCCTTCTAGGCTTGCTATTGAAAATAAATAACTCCAGAACATAAACTTCAGTGGGAAATGGATTTGAGGGGTCATGTTGGGGCAAATATGCCTGACCATCACCAGCAGACTGGTTGAAAGAAGCAGGGGCAAACTTTCCTTTAATTTTATATTTTCTCTTGTTTTGTTTTGTCTCAAAGTGCAGCATCATGGGTTTAGACATATGAGAAGAGCACTGTTAACCTGTGTTTCAGAAAAACTGAATTTTCGGGTATCCTGTGTCAACTCTAGTAGTTACCAAGAGATATAAAGAGTAGATAACTTCAGCCGTTGAGAGAATGTTGAGAGAAATAAATAATTCCTGTACTGCATTTTATAGAAGGTCATTCCAAAGTGTTGATGCTTGTTATGAAAACTGAAGAAATCTGTATACTCAAATTGAAATAAAGTCACTGTCTAAATAGAATCCTTCAAGCAAAAAATAAATATATAAATAAATTAATTAATTAATTAAATTAAATAACTACCTAAAGCACCAGAGGAAAAGGTATTGTGCTAAACATTTTTGTCCTTTCCCAAAGGCTGAGATAGCTAACATTTACAGAACAATGATTCACAAATCTGTAATGAAATGCATCATTCAATTGCAGCTGAAGATCTTGATTGAGATCACATGCATCCTTTTGAAATATCTATCAACAAATAACAGATATATCACAGAATTGCCTGGAGTATGTTTTAAGAAACAATAGAAATATCACAAGCAGAATGGAAGAAGAGAGAGAGAGACAGACAGACAGACATATAGACAGGCAGATGGACAGACAAGATAGTAACAACCAATGGTTAGGAAAAGGGAGAAAAAGAATGAAAAAGCAAGAGAGAAAGCAAGAGCCTTATGTGAGTATACACCTCCTTTCTTGGGCGCATCAAGGGCTTCTAGCAAAGGGGCATGATATTATTCGAGATGACTTTACTGACATATAATGAAGGGTCTAAATTATGATTAAATCAGAACCAGAAGCCAACCACAAGGGAAGCCATTAACAATTTAACATGAGGGAGTATGGATTCTACTTGTCAAAGAGAATATTAGAGGATTATTTGATATAAAATGCAACTACCACAGCACTGAGTGTTGGGTACCCCAGCTGGATGTTTCTTGAACTCATTGCTTTACAAAGTTAAACACAGACCTGAGTGTATTACAAGGACAGCGGATTTTATGTCAAAGCAAAAAAATCATGTCAACTGAATAGGAGGTTTGATCGGATACCTGTCTGTAAAATAGTTGTGTGGCAAAAGTGAAGACCATAGGCATTGAGAGGTGAAAGTGAACCTGAGGAAAAACTCAGAGAATTATTTTTTCAAACTGAGGTATAATTGACACACAAAGTTATATTAAAAGAGGATTCTAAATCTAGGACATATTGAGTCAAACTCTAGCTGGGCGGCTTCATATTTGTGTGATCTTGATACATTTTTATCCTCCAGAATCCTAATGTACTCCATCTTAAAATGAGAATAATAATATCTACCTCATAAAAACAGTGTCAGAATTAATGCACAAGAAAATATCAGGCATCTAGCTCAATGCCTGACAGGGAGTAGAAACTCATTAAAAGTTACCATCTTTCCTTACTTTTTACCCAATCTTAATATTGTGGTCTCTCTCTCCTCCTCCTACTTCTCTTACTCCATCTTCTTCTTCTTTTCTGTTATCTTAAGAAAACTTTTTATTTTGATAAAATTTTAGATTTACAGAAAGATTGCAAAGATAGTACAGAATTCTCACATACCCCTCACCCAGTTTCTCACCTTTTTTAAAAAAACGTATTTTTCTCTAGCTGTATTATTACAGTGCAGATTTCTAGTTATCGTGAAAAGGAATAGTTTATATTCTAGTATAACATTGCCTCACTCACTTCAATTGTACTTTCTTCATCCCTTCAATACACAATTGATAAAAGTTAAATGATTATCCTAGAGCAGAACAGTACTGAATTATTATTATTTTTTTTGGCTGCAGAAAACTTTGGAATGATCCAGTCTCTAACTTGGGGGAAGCTAGTTAGATGAAGGCAAAGGAAAAAGTTGGTAAACCCCCATGTCCATCTGATGACGCAGTTATTATATGTATTTTTGTATAAAAATTTATTTGTGTACATATGCATGTTACATATATATTTACATTTGTACCCTAAGACCTAACTGTATATCTCTTGGTCCTAATAATTTAGAACACATTTCAAAGATGTGATGATTAGATTATAAGGTTTAAAAGGCACAAGACAAGAGGTTTAGTTTAAATTTATATTCCCAGGGGCTTTATGTAGTACCCTGGTATATCCCATGGCCTTAGGTAATAAAATGAAGAAGTAAGCTTCTTTAATTCCATTTCATATCCCATCTCCTTTCTGGACCTCTTTTCTCTTTGCTTGCAAACATTATCTCCATAATCCCTCTATGGTTCTCATGGAGTTTTTGCAGCTAACCATTCCTTCCCCTAAGAATGTCCAATGCTCTAAAATAACCAGAATAGCCTTTCTGATTTTTTCTGATAACAAATACGATTCCCTTGATACTCCGTTTAAGCTACATGTTAAGGGAAGAAAATGAGTTCAAATTCAGTAATTCACATAGACCTTATAGATAAGTAACTTAATGCCCTTTTGCTCCCTGGAGCAGGTGAATTTTAAAAGAGGAAACATACAGTAAAAAAGGACTATCCTATCCAAGAATGGACCTCTATCGTTGGAAGTTTAGGCTCTATGGCAGGGAGAAGGAAAGGAGATCTGAAAGCATAATCTTTCATGATGCCTCTCCAGTAGAGGCCTGCGGGAGACACTTCGAAAAAGTATCCGATGTCTTCTCATACTTTAAAATCTCTTAAATTTACTACATTCAAGATAGCCAAGGCAATAATATTTATGAATAAAGATAAATATGCTACGAGAGGTGACAAGAAGGAGGAAGCCCAAAGGGACTTTTGGGTCATTTGGGAAGTTGTTCTTATCTTCATCTTCATCTCAACATGATTAAAACTGCGGTAGGCAGTTTCATGAATTCAGTTCTGTTTAAGCTTCGCAGATTCAAACCAAAGAATGCAAAAGCTCAGCTAAAGCAGTTTTGAGAAAGAATCTTGTTTAGACCACTGCAAGCTTTTCTGCTGGCTGTAGACCATGGCACAATATCTTTGGGAAAAAAAAAAAGAAATAATGAAGTGCAACGCTAAAGGCTGGAAAGTGAAGAATGATTTGAAGGTGTGAAAGGATGGGGAAGGATGATAAAAAGTAGTGACAGAAGTTTATTTCATTCCCATCATGAGATCCAGCACTGGTTATATTGCTTCTTGCCTTCAGTTATCAAGGCCACAAACCATTATTTTCAGAGGCTCATTGCCCTGTATGAGTGTCAAGATTTGATAGAAAGATAAAGGGATTATGAAGGAAAAAAATTGCCTGGCTATTTCTCTTTTAGATTTTCCCTTTTCTTTCTCTTCATGAGAGAATATCTAGAAGAAAGAAATGCTTATAAAATAATAATAATAATATTAATCATCATCTTCAAAACTTTATTAGAATACTGGGCTCAAATCAGATTCCTCCATCCTTTATCTTCTCTTTCTACATCTTCATCAACATAAAGAACACTAAATAATTCTCGGAAAGTACTACTTGTTTGCCTACTAGTAAAACTTTTATTAAAATTTTAATAAACACACAAAAAGAAGTAATCTTACTGACAGAACAAATTCGCCAGATAAACGATACAGTTCACAGAAAATACAATTTAAATTATATAATGAAATTGCAAACAATGGAGTAAAATAAATAAGAAAAAATATTTTCTAAGATATTAAGCAAGGAGGCTCATAAATCAAGCTTAGGTTTACTTGGAGACAAGATGAATGCACTTGTGCGTGGACAGTATAATTTTCCATTTCTTCTTCTGATATCATTTTAACTGGTTTTACAAATGTACCGGCAGAATGCAGTTTCTGCTGGAAAGAGATTCAGAACAAGAATTTCTTCTACCAACCACTAATAAGCAATGCTAGCAAAAATATTCGATATTTTTTAAGATCGTGTGCATAGTCTATTAGACTAGCTGAGAGTATATTCTAATATTCTAATATGGTTGTGCAAACCTAATTCAGTTCATTCAGTAGGAATTATACTTTTCTAGGAGGTTCGTCTCTGTGCCTATTAAACTGCCCGTGCAGCAAATGTTTCAGGCTTTGATTTGGCTCTCACATTTGTTACTGCAGGCAGTACACCATTAGGCAGAGTGAGGTAAAAGGAAAGAGGCAGACAGAGAAGCCATGAGAACTGGTCCAGCCTCCGACTTCCGCTCGTGAGATACAGTTACAGCCAAATTATGCTACCAAGGTTGTTCATTTCCTACATGATTTCAGTTTTATGCCACAGGAGGAAAAGCAGAAGAGACTCTGAGTGGCTCAGTGTATCAACCTCCCCATTGACTGTATACTGACTGCGCTATTCATTACTTATCCCCTCGTCTCAGAGCTGAGATGTGAGGAGTGCTGCCTGCGTCTGAACCAAATGCTATTTCAAATGCCGTGTTTGGCTTGTACTTCTTTAAGTGAGATTAAGTTACTATTAAATATATTATTTTTCATTCTGTTCATTTCCATCTCTTTTTTAATGTCTCCGGTGAAAAGGTTCCTTATCTATTTTGACAAAAAGGTTAAACTAAATTGACTCTGCCATAAAAAAAATGGACACTGAATCTTGAAGGGTTAAACAAGCTTCAGAAATGCTGAGATTTTTTTTCTCCCTAGAAACTGCATGCTTGAACGGTTCCTAAGCTGTTAGGGTTACCATGGTAATTATTATTCTTAAATGGAGAGGTTTATTTATGAAGCGAAAAGACCAACAAACTGTTGCCTGCATCTCAAAATCAGAACTACTAGTAGCCATTTTTAAGGAGAAGGGAACTTTTGGGAGAATTGAATAATGCAGATCGATCTTTATCAGGGTGTATAATGGGGTTACAAAAGAGAAAGATATAATATGAATATATTAGGAATGTTTCCTGAAGGCACAAAAATTTTTAGATGGGCTTTACAATTATTGCCTTCTCAAGTTAGGCTGAGGTTATAATCAACCCCAAAATCAACTGTATTTTAGGAGAATCAGTTTGTTAGAGCAACTGGTAGATAAGTCGTTTTCTATATGGCTGGTCATAATGGTTGAGATCAATTCACTTTAATATGAAAGTGACACCCAGAAGGTAAAGTAACTATTCAAAAAACTATTAATTTTTTTTTTTCATCCTAAGGTCACAGCTTAACAAGCTTATTCTTCCTGATATTGGGGAAAAGAGAGCTGGCTTGACAGCAACTGTGTTCATGGCATGTTTGCATGATAATGTGCTTTTGCAAAGTACAGGAGTAGTGTTATGGAGTGGAGAGGCCAGATACCGTTCTTCACAGATGCAAAGGCCCCACTCTAAGAACAATGCTATCATATAAATTTGGAACAAAATGTGTAAGTCAAAAATCAACTCTGTATTCTCTCTATTATAGTCAGTTTGACCTTAAAATCAGACATAAAGATTTAAAAGCAATCAGGAAATTCCTGCTAGCCATGTGTATTCCTGTGCTTTGTATACGCCTTTACCCGCACCTTTATCAAAGTGTACTTACTGCTTTCTCAATTAGTTGCCCCTGGTAGACTGCTGGGCCTCAGAGCCTGAGGAAGAGGAAGCAGGGCATGGACCACAAGCTCTGGAGTCAGGGTGCCTGTGTTCAAGCTCTTTCTCATTTGCTGTCTATGTGACTTGGGCATGTTTTCTTAATCTCTCCGGGTCTCAGTTTATCATCTATGACATAAGTATGATAGTAAGACCAACTTCATAGGGTTCTTGTGAGAAGTAGATGAGTTAATACCTGTAAAGTTAAGACTTGTTCAGTCAGAACAGCTTCTGGCACAAAGAAAACGTTATGGACGTGTCAGCAGCTTCTCAAGGGATACTGTCTTTTTATACTTGTATTCTCAGTATCTACCCTTAGATTAGTTGCTTAATAGAGAGTTTTTTGTTGTAGTTGTTGTTTTTTTGAAGTAATCAATGAATAAGTCTTTGATTCAATTAAGGAACCCTTTTATACCTTCTGCCATGATTGCCCATCTAGCTTCTAGGCACAAACCTCTAGGAGCCAGGACTCATAGCATAGCAGACCATTCTATTGTTGGAAAACTCTGCTCAGGAACTCTGTTGGCTTCCTGGCAACTCTCTTCAATGAGAACCTGAAGCTTGAACAGGCTACCTTCTGGGGGATATGTGTCTTTTTAAGTCTCCATGTCCTGATTATAAAAAGCCTGTAGTGTTGGAGCAAGAGAAAGAGTATCCCTTTCATTTTTTCACATATCGATGGGCAAGTTGCATACACCTGTCTGTATTCAACAATAAGAAGTAGGTTGTAAGCTTTTTTTTTTAAGAGAGGTGTTCATTTCGCTTGGTGATTTGATCTCTAAACAAATCACCTTGCCTATTTTGTGGGGTTATTATTATTTTTTTTACTATCCCATCTACAAGAGGTATTCAGAGGAAAAAAGACTTCCTTGACATTTCTAAGCCATTGGGATGCTTTTTAATTTGTTTCTAGAGTATTTAATCTATAAGACATACCAGGATGAATAATTTATATAACAAAACAATGACAACAAGGTCAAAGCAGAAGTATGACTTTACAGTGGGGAATATTCATGACATGATGCTATTTGAGATATACTTCTTGAATATTAAAGAGTTTTTCCTAATGTTATGTTCCAATTAAACAAGCAGAAAGGTGTAAGAAAGGAAAACAGATTCTTTTTGAATTGCAGAAATTAAGCAAGTTTTAAGATAGAGATTATCATGTTACTAATTGAAAAATGTCAACGATTGTCTGTCCACATCAAGTTTAGGAATGATAGCTGGAAATATTTCTTGTGATCTAGTTGTGATCATCTTACAGCACCAGATATTCTGCATCAATAGATCAAATACTCATAATCTGATTTATTCAACGATACATAATTTCAATTGTTTATTTTCAGTTACATTTTAACTTAAAAGGAGAGAGCCAAAGCAACAGAGTTTGCAGCTTAAGGTAACTATGAGATGGCTTATAGATTGAGTTTCTGACAAGATATAACTCTGCTCTTCCTTTACTAGCATAGTCAGGTTTATGCTCTGAAAGGGATATGGCTTCTTATGCACAGTGGACAAAAATTAGAACTTCTAGTCCAGGATGTAGATAAGGACCTCAAAATCCTCCAATGCATCCATCCTTTGCCAGTAGAAGGCTGAGGGAAGCAGAAAAGGGAAAGAATGTGATAGAAGTTAGAGTGAGCCAGGCCTGAGACTGATGTTTATCATTCTGGTCACATTCATAAGGACAGAACTCAGCCACGTGACCCTACCTATATGCAACCATGCAACCACAGCTGGAAAATATGGTAAAGCACTGCTCCAAGAAAGAGAGAACACGAATCATGTTGAGCAACTGCAACTAGTCTCTCCCTCACTATTAGCTCTCTCAGCATCTAACTTAATTCTCACAATAACTTTGAAGATTAAAAAACTTGATCTTAGAATGCCAGAGCTGGGAATGGGCCCATAGTGTAGTGGTTAGCATGTGTGCTTTACATGCAGAAGGTCCTGGGTTCGTGCCCCAGGTGGAGCCACGGACCATACTCTATACCCTGGGTGGGCCAGGCCCCGGGTGCACCAGGCCCCCCAAGCCTGCCGGTGGTGCTAGGCCCTCCCGAGTGCGCAAGGCCCTGGGGGCGCCAGGCCCCGGGTGCAGGCCCCGAGCGTGTGGGAGGACACACCCCGCCTTCAGATATCTAGTTCTTAAGAGGAAACGGCAACATCCATAGGTCAAAGGTAGAAGTGATGGTGGTGTGGGGGAATTAAAGAGGGGGAAAAAAAAAATGACAAAGCTGGACTCATCCCTTTGACTTGGTGCCCTAAGCCACTATGCTTCATTGCCTCCTTGGCCTTTGAAAATCGCTATGTGTAAGTTTCTTCACCTTTATAACTAAAATGACAGTATTTGCAATACCTGTTATACCTTATGAGATAATGGAAAACTGTGAGCATGTCAGAACTTGCCTTTTCTCTGTTATAGAAATAAATGGTCTGGGTTCCTTTTTATGGCCAACTCCTCTACTTGTAATACATGCCATCCCCTCTTATCCTGTTAAGCAATTCTCCCCTCTCTCTTCTGCATTATAAAATCTTTCCTCTACTGGATTATTCTCACCAACATACAATGTGCTACCTTTCTCTGATGTTGAAGATAAAAACAATTCTTGACTCCACTTATCTAACAAGCATTTACCTCATTTCTCTACTCTTTACAAGAAAGTATTTTGAGTGGTATATACTTACCATTTTCAATTTTTCTCCTCTATTTTTTTGTTGAATCCCCTCTAGTTAGGAACCCTTGTCACTACATCAAAATTGATTTTCGTGAGTTCACCAATGGCTTCTATGTAGCCAAATCCAATCAGTCCTTAGTCTTCATCTTATTAGACCTATCAGTATTATTTAACATCATACTATTTCTCCTGCTTGAAAATCTCTTTACTTGGTTTCCAAAACACTAACACTTACCTGGCTTACTTTCCACTTTCCAGTTATACGTTTGTTTCCTTGGCTCCTCTTCATCTCCCTGGCCTCTAAATAGAGAATTACTTCAGGTCTTAATCCTTAGATGTCTTATTTTCCCTCTTTATACTCAATCCCTTGATGATCTCATCCAGTCGTATGGCTTAGACTAGCATCTAGAAGCTGAAGATTTTCAGACCTTAATTCCTGATGCAAACTTCCCAGATTTGTATCACTACCTGAATGCATGTGCAGCACCTGGAACTTAAAATGCTCCAAATTAACGTTCTCACTCCTCCATAACTATTCTGGTTCAAGATGCCATTGTATCTCATTTGGATTATTGTAGAATCTTCTTAAAACATCTCTTTGCTCCTTCCCTCACTTAACTCCTACAGTCTAAAGTGATCCTTTTAAAATAGAAGTCAGATCATGTCATACCTATGGGACAACCATCTAATGTTCTTTTTCGCTCAGAATAAAAGCTAATGTCCATATAGCTCAAAAGACTTCTCGAGATCTGATTTTCTCATCATTTCTATGTTCTTATCTCTTATTATTTACCCCATTCCTCAGCCCACTCCAGTCACCCTGGCCTCCTTGCTATTTCTTGACCATTTCAGTTATTTCTCCCACTTCATGGCCTTTGTCCTTGCTCTTTTCTTTCCTTGGAATACTCCTTCCTTACATAGTCTCATGTCTCAGTCCCTCATCTTGCTTAGTTCTTTGTTCAAATGCACCTTGTCACTAAGGCTAATTAGCAACATTTCTAGGCTGATTTAAACAAGCCTTTGTTCATTTCAGCATTTACCTTATTTAAAGTTTAACTGCCTATCAGTGCTACTCCAATGTACCTCTTTTGGCTAACTCAGTTTCTTTAGGAAAAATGCTCAGTGAGTGTCTCAGATATTGACTCTCTTCTTTTTGCTAAAACAGCAACTGGGGAAGAGGACTTTATGACCTTGTAGAAGTAGCAAAAGTTGACCTCCTGACCTGGTGCCAGTCCTAGGGTGTGGTATTGGCCGTGCCCACTGAAAGATAGTGGCCTTATCTAGTACATGAGGCACTGTTATGAAGGATAGTGGAATATGCCACCCCAAAATATACCTCTATGGCATAGGGATTATTTTGAGCTGATTATTTTGAGAAACGACAGATATTGGAGAAGCTCTGAAGACAGAGTAGAAGTTACCCTTTGGTAAGGGATATGTACATTTATAAAAGAAATCTCCATTTGTAAGTGTGTCTCCCTTTTTTGTACCAGGAAGAGAAGGGGTACTTTAAATCACAAGAGAATCTTGTCAATGGAAAAGTCACTGATTTAAATCTGTATAACAGTCACACTTTTGTTTAGCATACTTTTCCTGGTCACTTCCTTATGACTGGCTTTTCTACAACTTTCTTTTAGCTTTCAGTCTTTAGCTGATGATGATATTAAACTGGTTGTTTAGGCTACCTTGGGATGTTACTCATTTTTCACAGAATTTCTCCCATGTATGTTCATGGGTATACGTGTTTTAAAACTTCTGTTTGTTTTTCTCTTATTAATATGTATTTTGTTACAGGGGTTTCAGCCAAAAACTCAGAGAGGTAGAGGTAAAATTATTTTTTTTTACCCCTACCCTATAGTTGCCATCCACTACTGACATCTGAGGACAATCAGCTCTTGTCATTCTTGCCTTGTTCAGAGCCTAATGACACCACCATACTGATTTATCCTTTCTTATTCTCCTGGGGCTTCTGCAAACCCCTCTGAGTCTTTTCTATGTTATCTGTCTGGTGCAAGGCCTAGCCTGTCCAACTCACAGACTCTGCCACAGGATCATCTCACTACTTTTCCCCCACACACTCATCCTATTGGGCCCAACACAAGTCTCTTGGCTCTTGACTTAAAGTCTGTTAGGGAGGAAAAATTATCCTTCTACCCTTCCAGGTGTGGGCTGATCTAATAAATAAATTAACATAAGACAGATTAACAAGAGAAAAATAAATTTTTAATTTCATTCATAGAGAAGGCCCATAAAATGTGAGATCTAAAGGCAAATCAGGCAATTGAGGCTTATAGGCCATTCTGAACTAAGGAATGGGACAGGGCCCCAGGCTCCTCCAAGGGGATGGCAATTCACAGGACAATAAGAAGAGCAAATATTTGGTAATTAGATGTTTGCCCTGCCATAATAGATAGGTCATTCAGATCAAAATTATCTCTGGTAATAGCTCTCTCTCTGAGGCCCCCCACCTAAGTCCTTTTTTAAGTAGTTAAAGGAGAGAAATGTTTTTCTTAGTGTGCTGAGTCCTGGTTGCCTTCAGCTCGAAATAATCCATATGCTGAAGTGACACATTTTAGCGTGCATATTATTTTCTCCTTCGAGTCTATACCACGTAGAAGACATATTGAACTATCTCTTCATCTTATTTCTGTGTTCTTCTCTCTTTACTAGGATGTGTCAGATTGCCATACACGGCAATCATGTTCTCAAGTCCCAAACAGGTCTGTGCTGTGCCTACCCACCATGACATGCCCAGTTAGGAATTTATGATCGTATCACCGTAGGTTACTTTTGGTTACTAATTTATTACAAAACCCCCTTTTCATTCACATGCAAAAGGCTCTTTTCCTTCTTTCCAAAGAAAACCCAAAAAGGGAAAATTAGAACATATATATGGCTATGCCCTGCCCTTCCTTTCTTCAATATTAATTTTTGTTCCATAACCATTGGAATAGAAAGGGTGGTCTGTCCCCTTCCTTTTTCTTTGGACGTATGGTAGAGGTATTCACTTGATATCATACTGCTTATTGAGATGGCATCTGCTTCTCCCTTGCCCCTGAGACTGTAGTGGTAGCCAAGTAGTATGGAGAGAATCTAGCTTACCAAATAACAGCAATGGCAAATCACCAGATCTTTCAGATATACCATAGATAAAGAGTGCATTTTTTCAAAGCAAGTTTTATTAATTCCCATGATCCAAGTTCAAGGAAAACTTCGTTCATGATTTGAGATTCTCTGATGAACTTCAAGTTTAGGAGAGGGTGAACCAGTTTTTTACTAAAAAGATAAAATAAAAAGGTTGGGGGGGAGCATATGAGAGGTTATTCTTAGGGTGAGTAATTGGACGAGCTCTTAGATAGTATAGAAAGTGGGGCACTGACAGAGCTGATACTATTGGTTTGCTACCTGTGTAGTCACACAGATTCCAGCACTCAGAAGAAGCTTAGTTTAATACTCTGTGATAGTTGTCCTGAAATTCTTAAGTTTTTAATAAGCTGTCCTGCATTTTTATTTTGCATTGACCTTCTGTGAACTTAGCATATATTCTTCGAGTTTGGAGTACTTGACCATAGACACTAGTGCCTGCTTCTTGTCTAAAGGCTGGAGATTCACTAGTGTACTCCAGTGAAGAGGACATGAAGAAAGAATGGAGGGAGATGCCTATTCCAGTTACCTCTTGGCTTTCAGAATTTATAGAAGTGGAGGTCAGTAAATAGGAAAATGCCACATGGATGATTTACTGGAGTTTTCTCATGCTACATGATGTCCACATAAAGATGGCATGGCTCACCTTTGAGAGGTGAAAGTCATGTAATGGAACCAGATCAAAACTGAGATGCCTGTCATCATCAATGAGCTGTTAGTGATGCAGGTAGAATTTCTTCTCCCTGGTGCCCTTGCTTCTGGGGGTGAGGTTTGCTTGAGGGTTTTAGGGTCAGACACAGACAAAAGGGGAAATTCAGAAAGAGATCGAGCATGGACTGTGATTATTGACTGATAAGTGATAATGATTTGACTACTTCCTCAGAAAAATGGAGATACTCAGAACAAAATTGTATTATAGAAACTATTTAGTTTGATGAATATTCTCTTGGGAATTGACCAAAAAATAAATAAATAAATAAATAAATAAATAAATAAATAAATAAAATAAAACACCTCATCTCAGCTATTTGAGTGTTCAGTAGTCATAACAATACTGCATATTTTGAGAATAAAGTCAGTTCATGTTACACATGTCTATAGAGAATTCTTAGTCCCACCCATTATGAATAGACACTTGAAAAGTAGCTCAATTAGTTTACATAAAAGCAAATATTATATATATATATATATATTTTCTATTGCTATTTTGAAATACATTGGCAGATCCACATGAATACTTGAGAATTTAAAGTTAGTGACAATGAAGTTGATCAATATCTGATCTGTCTGTTGGCAGATACTGCTAGCCAGGGATAGGGGCTCCACGGAGAATAAGGGTAATCTCATTGAGACTTTTCAGTAAAGTACTGTTTATTTAGTATCATTCTGGCCCCTGACATCTTAAATATATGAAATCATCTCCAGTTTGATGGATGGCAGCACTTTAGGTCTGCTGGAAAAACAGAAGAAAATTCATCCTGCTTGTCACAATAACGCAAATAGCCCACAGGACAAACTGAAGACCACTGTAGCTTTAAACAAGAAAGACATTGATTAGAGGGAAAACAAATGCTGAAAGGGAATTCTAGAGATACTGAGATGGAGTCAAAGAAGCTACCAGTCAAACAGAGAAGACAAAGAAAACTACAGCTGAGAACCTGGGAGACTAGAGATAATAAGAACAGCAGGAGAAGAGAGAGGGAAAACATATAAAGAAGAAGAAGGAAAAAAAAAAACCAATAAAGAAAGGATACATAAAAGGGAATGAAAAACCAATAGAAAATGCCAGAATTTTGACAGTGAGGGGTAGGATCTGAAAGAACTTGTGAAGGAAGCGACTGAACTTCCCTATGGGGCACCATCCTTGACAGTGAGATATTAACCTGGAGGGATATCTGTGCAGCCCCAAGTGCAACAGAAATAAAAGACACAGAATAACTAAAATGTGTTCACTAGATTGCATGTGTATACTCAGAAACACTCTATAATAGCTGTTTCAAAGAGAAGGTAGTGGGAAAAGCTGTATGTTTTAGAAAATTGTCAAAGAAATTTTTTTTGTATGCTTTTGTTGTTATTGTTATTTTTTTCCACTTTTTTTTCTTTTGACATGGCATTCAACCCCCATTAGGTAAAGCTGCCTTTGAGAATCATTTAAAAATAGAATTGGATCCTCTATTTCTCTATTTATTTTCTTCTATCCATCTTCTTCTCTCTTGTTATTTCCAAAGCTTTTGACATAGAATACCTTTGATTATTGATTACTCAGAAACACTCACAGACTAAGCTGCACGTACTGGTTTGGGGGAAATAGAATAACTTCTTTCAGAGAGCAAATATTCAGTTTAATTCAGTTTCATATTTTTTCCCTGCATTTTTATTTCACCTATTTATTAAAAATCACCATGTCCATGATAAAACTTAGACCTGCTGCCTAGCTAAGAATCCAAGAGTTCACCATTTACTTCATATTGTGTAAATTCTAATCAGATACAGGGGTCTTGGTTCTGTACTGCATTGTCTCCTCAGGCAGAGTGCCCTACAATTTTTAACACCATAGAACAACTCCACAACAGAGCTGATTGCCTTGAATTCTTCCTCAGCAGATGCAGATAACATTTTGAATAAGATATAGCTCCATTTATTTTTTTAGCAGTGTGCTTATTTATTTATTTCAGTGGTAGAGCCAGATAAGAGACTGATTGAGTTCACACCTCAGTGATGAGCATATTGGGTCACTTGTTAATGCTGGTGACTAAGCTGTAGCTCAGGCCCACAGGCAGCTCTGTTCAGATTTATGTCAAGACATGGTGATGGATAAGTGTAAACTCTTATTTATAAGAAAGCAAATGAATGCTTCCTATGTAAAAAATAAATTGCAGAGAAACTAATTTAAGACTAATCAGAAACAGTCATTCACTCTGGGTGGGAATAATGCCCAAGTAGGGCTCTATAATAAGTCTCTGAGCCTTTGGCATATAGATAGCACAATAGAGGTGGCGATAAGCATGTTCCTCACCCATAAATAACCCCCCGATGGGATCTCTAATGCACTGTGAATTCATTGTGGGTTTTTCAGCAGCTGGAAGACACTAATCAATGCAAAAGAAACTTTGCAGTGGTTTCCACTTGGAAGTAAGTATCAATCAAGTCACAACTGTACTTTAGCTCAGATGGTCTGAATAAAACTTGCTAAGACGAAGTTTGCCAGCAGGAAAAAAAGTTGTACTTGCGGAGGACAGCTTTTCCTAGGGGATTTCAAAGCACCGAATAAGATCATCTTCTGATATAATGTTTTTCTTCAGTTCAGAGTAGCTTACAAAGCCGCTGGTTCCTGTGTCTAGAAGAATTTATACGTTTGGGAGATGTTTATGTAGGTCTCTCAAAAGTGATTGCTAGAATTCCTGATGTGGTGTCTATCTCTACGAAGGCAAGAAAATAATTTCAAATGCAAATGGTAGGTGGGTGAATCATTCTATATTCCGAAATCATTTATTTGCGGATTCCTACCTTCTGGGCTTCTTGGTAATTTGCGAGATATGTAATTACACAGAATCATGCTGTTTAAAGAATATGTGATTCAGAAGACATTAATTCCTTTTTATTCTTTAACTGCTTACTATCTCAGTTTGCTAAGGTATCATAACAAAATACCACAGAGTTGGTGGCTTAAACATCAGAAATTTACTTTCTTGCAGTTCTGAAGGTTGCAATTCCAAGATCAAGGTGTTGGCATGTTTGGTTTCTCCTGAGGCCCCCATCTTTGAGTTGCAGATGGCGACCTGCTCATTGTGTCCTCACAAGACCTTTTCGCTGTGTGCATTTCATGGTGTCTCTCTCTCTTCTTCTAGAGACACCAGTCATATTGGATTAGTGCCTCACACTAATGGCCTTATTTTAACTTAATTACCTTTTTAAAGACTTTTATCTCCAAGTGTAGTTACATTCTGGGACTTTGAAATATCAATTTGGAAGGGATTTCATTCAGCATGTAGTATTCTTCTCTTTGGACCCCCAAATTTCATGTCCTTCTCACAGGTGAAATTCATTCGAAAATAACATAAAGAGATTTTGTGTTGGCCAACATTTAGAAGTCCAAGATGACTGTCTTCATTGCCAAAGTGATCTGTAGTTTAAATTCTTTGGCTATGCAATACTTTGGGGAAAAAGAGAAACACAGAAGCAAAGACAATGCAGTTTGGGTGCCATTCCCAGCAATGGTTGTGCCTCTCTTCAGGATAACATCAGAATTGGAAGCTATTTTATTGATTACTTCATTTTTAGGTGGAGAAATAAGAAGATGTAACATGGCTGAAGGCACTCAAGTAGTTTAGCCATATTTGAGTTAGAGTGTGGACTTCCTGATCTCCAAACTAGGACTCCTTTTCTATGCTCATGAACCCTATGAAAAACTATTCTGGCCCATATGGCTGGGAAGACAGCATAGATCTTGAGTGAGAGATTGCTGCAAGAATATGGCTCCCTCCTGGTCACAGGATATGCATAATGAATACACAATATCTAGTAGTTTGTTTTTTTTTTCTATTTACCTTCTAATTTGCTACTTGGTGGTAACAGTGTTTGCAAATGGTGAATATTGAATATCTCATATTTTCCAACTTTCCCAGCAGTGGCTTGAACTAAAGACAATATTACAAATACCCCCTTTTCCCCTTTGCTAGCAGTACCTATGGGATGGCATGCTGTATCTTTCACTACATTGCAAACTTTTTATGGCCTCTTATTTATATTTATCCTTTGAGCCCTAACAAAGAGCTACCCACTTAGGTGCTTAATATTTATGTATGTATATTTACTTAGTATATGTATATATCTATATCTATATTATTTACTTAATATACATATATGTATACATACTTACATGCATGTATATACCCATTTGTGTATATAAGTGTGCATATACCTAAAGTGACTGGCTCCTTATGGTTGTAACAATTCACTGCTCAAAATGAAGTCTGCTGTGAAAGTAATAACCCTGGAGAGAAGGTTTAATTCTTCAAATGTTGATGGCAAAAGCAAAGCAAAGGATTGGTTCAGTTGCAAAGGGTAAGTATGTATAAATAAACGTGTGTGGGGACTATACTAGGAGAGAGGTCCTCCATAGGCATGTTGTGTCTGGTCTTCCCTCATCTGCCCTTGACATTACTCCCAGTAGCTTTTGGATGTGTAGTGAAACTGCATAGCAGCACAGGTTTGTCCATGAATCTTCCCCTAAATCCTCAGGGAGAATTAATTACTTCTTCCTCTGTACTCCTAAAGCAATTAGTATCTGACTCTACCACAGCGATTATAATGTATTATACATGTCTGTCTCCCATTAAACTTTGAGTTGCCTAAGTGCATGGATTATGTCTTAGCTATCTTTGTATCCTTAGTACCTTTTATTCATAAGATGAATGAATGAAACATAAATGCCAGACTTTGACTATGCTCCCTAACTACTTCCAAAATAACTATCTATCTATCTATCTATCTATCTATCTATCTATCTATCTATCATCTATCTATCATCTATCTATCATCTGTCTACCACCTATCTCTCAGCACTGTTCTAAGTACTTTAGAAATATTAACTCATTCAATCTTAATTCTCTTTTTTATGTAAGAGCCTGAAGTTCGGAGAGATTAAATAACTTACTAACACACATGAAAGGTAGAGCAAAGAATTCACATCTAGGAAGTGTGGCTGCAGAATCCTACTCTAATCTCACTATTCTGGCCTGGATATTCAGCATTGGAGCAATCTTCTTTGAAGGTGTTAAGTGATTAGGATCCAAAAATAGGGAGAAATGGAACAAATCATTTTGTCTAAGAATATTAGGAATGTCTGTAGCAAGAAGTTTCTGTTGGCAAATGGGGGTCACAGGGCTCCTCTTTTGAAAGTCGTAGAGAGGGGATAAATTGATGCAAAAATGGTGTTTTGGAAGTGGAGGTACAGAGAGGTGAAGGGCGGAAGAGCTTTCAAACTAATTCCCCTTACAACAGTGTCTGGGGACAATAGGGATGGTTTTCTCTGTCTTCTTAGATATTCGTGCTTTGACCTGTTCTTCCCTCTAAGGAAATGGCTAAGACATAGGCTCATTAATTCCAAGAGATTATAAATGAAAATTAAATCTTTATTATTATCGTTTATTCATAAGATAAGCCTACATTCCATGAAAGTCTTCTGTAAATATTTTCAGAGGCTGCCAGAAGTTTTGCTCTGGATTGGTTTTGTGGTTCGCCACATGAAATAGAGGGTCAAAAAGGCTGAAACCTCTGACTTTTTTTTAACAAACTTCTCATTGATTTATAAGCAGATATCCTGGTCAGACCACACAACCCTAATATTGTCTGCTGATTCTCATTGCATATTTAGAAAGGCAGAAAACAAATTTACAGTTCCTATTTTGAATCCGTTGTTAAACCCACAGGAATGTGTGGCTTAAAAGCCCTTTGGTGCCTTGGAGAAGCATGGCGAACAGTTATATTTGACATTATTCAGGTCCTTCAGGGAAATGCTCTTGTTCTTGTTGAAGTAAAGTTCCTGGAGGGAACACTTTGCATTATGTATCCTTTCCTACTCACTCTGATTACTTTTCTTGAAATTCCTTTGGGTTCTTCCAAACCAGACACAGTCTCTAAATTCTCAGTGATGCTCTTCACTTCTAATACATATGTTGTTCCAGCCTCCTTGCCATAGTGACATTCCTAGATTTAGAGAAAGGAGCAGGTGAGGGAGTGATACAGTATGCTTACTAGTAGGCTGCAAGAAAACATCTAAATTAAAATGAGTAGATTCAGGTTAAAGCAACTAATTGCCTGAAAGAACTTTAAGCTATATAGAAGGTCTCCATACTTATTTTGCTTAGAGCCAAGACGACCTCTTAAAATTAAATGTTTAGGAGAGTGTGCTCCTCTTATCATGTTATTCACATGATTCTCGGAGTGTCCAGAGCCTGGAGGAAAAAGTGTCAATCTCAGATCTACAGTTTCATTCTCTTTTAATTATTATTTTCTTTCCTCTTTGTTGATCTTTGTCTTTCTCAGTCTTTGTCTTCTGTTTCTTATCTCATCTTTCTCTCTCTTTGTCTTTCTGACTCTGTCTCTATTTCTATCCCTATCTTTCTCTGCATTTCTTTCTTTGCATTTGCAGGCCTTTTCAGTACTGTCCAATAGAACTTTCTGTGCTGCTGGAAATGTTCTATATTTTCACCTTCCGATGCAGTAGCCACCAGCTACATTGGGCTACTGAGTACTTGAAAGATGGCAATTGTGGCTGAGGAATGGAATTCAATTTAATTCAATTAAAATTAATTTAAATTTGAATAACCCCATGTGGCTAATTGGTATCAAATTGGCCAGTGCTGCTCTAGGCCAATTATTTATCTCCAATATTTCTGTGTTAGTCATGTGTTGATGACTGAGAGCTGATATCCTCTTTGGCTACTCTCTTTCTTTTTTCTAGAATGACTCATCAATAGGGAAAGTTAGTCTAGCTTATAAAGTTTGGTTTGAATCTCTTCTGACCCCTTCTCCTCAACTTTGAGAGCTTTCAGGGCAAGAGAATACTTAGTATCTTTTCTGAAGACAGAATGTACCTCTCTGGTTGCCTGGAGACCAGATATTCTCCAGCTAGTGACTGCAGGGCACCCTGGTGTGACTGGAGGTTGAGATAGGGCTCATTTGCAAGGCATGGGAGCAGGTGTGTTTGAAAATTTCATGAGCAAAGGCAGAGGTCAGCAACCTCTTTGGCCGTCTGCAGGAATAAACAATGTTAGTACAAGGGTCTTGAGCCAGGGAGGCATGAAGAGAAGGGAAAGGAGGAGTGAAAAAAGAAGTAGTGAGGCAGCAGCGGGAAGATAAAAAAGGAGAAGAGAGTCATAATACCCATGTTGAGTGTTAATGCTACTAGCAATGATCTTAGTCACAGTTCTGCCTCTGAGTATCTGCTCCCGGAAGCTAGGCCTCTCACCATAAAACCCGTGCTTGAATCAGCCACAGATGTTTGTATTTCAGGATTTAGTGTGGGCCTGGAGGCAACAGAAAGTGGAAAGAAGCAGTTTAAGATTTTCCACCTTTGACAAATGTGACCTCAGACCCTTTTGGTTTTGGTCAGCATCTGTCCTGATTAAAGAAAGGGAAATATGAAATGACATTTCAAGACCAGGACACTAATAAAAGCAAAGACACTTCTTGTAAGTCTGAAATTCTGCTAAATCACATATATTTTTTTCCTGAGCAGTTTGCTTACAATCCTGGAAACGTGTTTCTCATAACTGGGAAATCTATTTTCCATTGACTTCTTGTATTTGCTACATTTTATATTGACTGGCTTTGCTGTATTTTAAATGTATTTGTGTCTAGACTTGTGGGACTTTAGCTACAGCCAATTTCTACATTATTAAGAGGGTTATTTTGAGTGGCCCCTGTGAATAAACCTAATTTTCCCCTCTGATTAGTGCTTAATTTGAAATTGTTTGTGCAATGATGAAATCTTTCTTGAGTTTCACTTCCATATTCCAGTTTCCATTCCCAGAGGTTGCTTTTGATTACATAAATGCTTTCATGGTGATTATGTGGGCAAAATTGTATATTAGGTAGTTTTGGTGCTTTCTGTAAGAAATTGTGTTGCTTAGAAAGGGCTGTGAGTTAGATTTTGAGGTTTTAGGTACTTTACAATTACATGATCATTTCTTCTATTCAATGTAAAAATATACTCTGCATCTAAAACCCTCCATAATTTTGTCATCTAGCCTTTGATTAGAGATTCACATCTCCTTTGAGACTCCACATTTCATTGCAGGAAGATTTTTCTAGATCTTCAGGCTTTTCAGAATATAGTTTCCTGTATCTTCTCCCCCCCATCTTCAATTTTATAATAAATGTCTTGAGAGGAATAAAGTAAGATGTTTATGTCACTGCCCAAAATCTAACCTAGAAATCAGACAACATGACTTCCTTATGGGCCAATGCTTGAACCTATTAATCTTAGTAACGTATACTCTCTGACCCCTGACTTATATAACTTAGTGTCTGCCTCTTAGATTCACAGCTGGAAAGGAAATGCCTCAGAATGAATCATACCTCTTGTCTCATCTATATCAGATTTAGGTAATATTAAGTGAGATTTTGGACTTAGAGTTGATGCTGTCAAGGGTTAAGATTTGGAGGATGTTGGAGAGGGATGAATATATTTTACACGTGAGAAGGATATGGAGGGCAAAAGACAGAAGGTTATGGGTTGAATTGCATCCCCCTCAAATTAATACATTGAAGTCTTAACCTCCAGTACTTGAAAATATAACCTTCTTTGGAGATAGTCTTTACAGAGGTAATCAATTTAAAATGAGGTCATTAGGGTGGACCCTAAGCCAATGTGACAGTGTCATTATAAAAGGGGGAAAATTTGGACACAAAGACATGCACAGGGGGAAGACAATGGGAAGGTGCAAAGAGAATATCATGTGAACATAAAGATGGTCATCTATGATCAAGGATTCCCAAATTTTGGGCCGTGGATTGTACTGGTCTGTGGCCTGTTAGGAAATAGGCCACACAGCAGGCGATGAGTTGCAGGCAAGCGAGTGAAGCTTCATCTGTATTTGTAGTCACTCCCCAGAGCTAGCATCACCACCTCAGCAAAACCTCAGATCATCAAGCATTAGATTCTCATAGGAGCACCAGTCCCTGGTGCCAAAAAGGTTGAGAACCGCTGATCTATGTGTCAAAGAGAGATACTTAAAACAGACCATTCCCTCACAGCCCTGGAAAAAAGCCAACCCTACCAACACTTTGATTTTGTACTTCTAGCCCACCAAACTCTGAAGCAATACATTTCTCTTGTTTAAACCACACAGTTTGCAGTACTTTGTTATAGCAGCCTACAGCAAACTAATATAGGAGGCCAGACCTCAACCTGGCCAGGTTGGAATATGGAACAGACAAATGGCATGTAAGACTTGTCACTGCTCCAGGCATTTTCTTCATATGTACATCCAGCTTGCAAGAATATAGTTTCCTAGGTCCCTCTTTTTCATTATCTTTAGTTTTTATGATTTCTCTCATTCTCTTCAAATCTCAAAGAATTATAAACAGCCAGTCCGAGAGTTATATCTACAATAATGTAAGATGTTAACCAAGAGATATTGAATACCATTTTTACTATTATAATAATATCAGCTAATATTTATTGACTGCCTACTAAGGTCCAGGTAACATATTAAAATACTAAGTTCTTTAATCATTACAACATTACATGAGGTAGTAGGTATTATTTTTCCTCTTATTTTAGAAAGGAAAGGACTGAGGCAGGAGGGCTTGACAACTTGACCGAGCCCACACAACTAATTACTGGCAGAGGTGAGATTCGCGAGCACCTGTATGGTCTTAATCATGCCTCTACTCAGAGAATGAAAGTCTAAGACTGAGAAAATAGAATCAAGGTAAGATGTAAGCAAGGAGGCTAAAGAGACGCTAACACTTTTCCGTACTTGGAAGGTACCCTTTAAGAAATAATTCACATTACTTTAAGTATTTTCAATTTTTCCCACTGAAGACTTTTTCAACAGCAAAACTTAACATGGGTAGTCATTGTATCAGTTCACATTTCAAGCCACAAACAGACCAAAAACAGTTGCTGCATCAACTCAAAGTGACATTCTTCCATAATCAATTAAATTCATTGCACCTGATTATTCAATTTCTGCCAAGAAACAATTTAAAAAGCCTATTCACAACAATTTGTTTTACAGTTTCCAGGGCCACTAAAATAACCTCCCGAGGGCCTGAAATTTTAAAAGATTTTTCCAGTGTTGCCTGAGGACAATATGAAAATTTAACAAACGAAAGCCTACTTAGATCTTAATGATATCCATGTGAAATATACACTCCTTGTTCCTTGAGCTTTAGTCTACACTTTACAGTTGTTATCATGGGACATGGTTTTTGCTATAAATAAATAAAAGGCTTTGGAGACTGAAGAACTGGACTACCACTGTGGCTCCACCATGCTCTTGCTGAGCATACCTTAGCAAGTTATCTACCTTCTCTGAATAACAGTAACTTGACCTTTAGATGGAGAAGCCAATCTCATAAGGAGGGGTGAGAATTAAATAGAGTAGTGAGCAAAGAGTATCTGGCACATTACTGAGATCATTAATTTTTACTTCCGTTCCATCTTTTCTTCACCCTCATGCTCTCAGGTGCCCAGCATGGTTCTTTGCCTTAATCTCGAGTTTGCCAGGGATCGACATTCAGAACCATGAAAACAGCTACACAAGTTGACTGAAGCTTGACTCAGAACCACTTTAAAGTACATTTCTAGTTTGTATTTTGTTGGGTAAGGGAAGGTGAAGAATATACAGGTAATGTGATTACTGGCCTCCATCTGCACAAGAGTGTTTAGAAAATCATAGGGAAAACGCTATTTATTTATTTATTTTTATTTTTTCTCCATTTTGCCTAAAGCCAAGGCAAAGACATGTAATTATCCCCATGATCTCCGTGTGTGTGTGTGTGTGTGTGTGCACACACGCGTGTGCGTGCACACCTAAGTTTAGCCTCTGCAGCTATTTTCTTTCTTGGGCCTTAGCTTTATCTTTGACTCTTAGATCTGATGATTCTCCTTGGATGTGCCCTGGTCTACACCTCAGCTTTTTTAGTCAATTAATATTCTTTCCATGGCCATCAAGAATTGGTGGATGCCTGAGGGCAAAATCCTGCTTCAGTGCTTTCACACCTCTCTGGATTCTCCCCTTCAGATTTCTAGAATTTAAGAATTTCTCTTAATTTCCTGGCATCAAATCAATGATTTGAAAACATGTTATTTAAAAAATAAAAAAAACCCTTTCTTCCACATTTTTAATCACTCTGCACCATCTTCCATATTTCTGGGAATAGAATTGCAGTCTCACAGACTATTTTCAACTTTCTTAATATAATTCCAAGGAAATCCCCTGTCTTAGTCAGATTGGTTTGCCATAACAAAATACCACAGACTTGGTGGCTTAAACAACAGAAATTTATTTTCTCACAGTTCTGTAGGTTGGAAGTCCAAGATCAGGATATCAACATGGTTGGTTTTGGGTGAGGCCTCTCCCCTTGACTTGCAGTTAGTGCTTTCTTACTGTGTATTCACAAGATCTCTCCTTTGTGGGAGCAATTGGGAAGGGGTAGAGAGAGCAAACTTTTGGTGTCTCTTCTTATAAGGGCATGAGTCCCACATGAGGCCACCAGCTTTATGACCTTCTCCAGCTCCAGTTGATTTCTGAAGGCCCCATCTCCAACTACCATCACACTGGGGGTTAAGGATTTGACATGTGACTTTGGGGTGGAGGGGCACACAAACATTCAGTCCATAACATCTCCTTTCAGAGCCTGAAATAATGGCTTCATGCTATGGGCTTTGGTATCACATAGACCTATCTGATCTTGAATTTCAGCATCTATAATGTGAGGATAATCTAATATAAAGTGTTGTTGTAAAAAGACTAAATACAATCTCAGGTGTAAAACAGAGATCACAATGCCCAGCACAGTAGGAACTTAACAGATAGTCCTTCCCTTTCCACCTTGCTTCCACTCATTCTTCCCTCTAGAGTGAGTGTATGTAGCTGACTGGAATGTGATGTCTAACTCTGTCTGCACACTGACGCAGGAGGTGGTACAGCCCTGAGCCTGACTGCATCCTGCTGTCAAAAATTTTCATCATTTGTGCTACTAGAAAGGCGTACGGTAGGGAACAACAACACAAAATAAAGGCAATTATAAATTTTTATTGAAGAAACAAGCAAAACCAAAACCAAACAAAAACAAAGATGACACCTGGTTGCTTTCTTTTTTAAACTCAACACTGGGAGCCAAAAGTTGTAAGCCATCCAGATGGTGAGCTTGAGAAACAGAAATTAATCACCTATTTGTACTACAGTTTCAGGATTTAAAGATCTTTGGAGAAGATGTTCAAAAGCTTCACTCCAATTAACTTTACCCCATTAAGTGTGCCCATCTACAGATCAGAAGCCAAAGAATGGATTTGAAGGGTGAAGAGAGAAAGCTCACAGAAGATGCCCTAACCTCTGCAGTCCTTTCCCCAGAATGGAGGAAACTCTTGGAAAAAAAAAAAAAAATGAAGCAGTTTTAACAGACAGGATGGATCAACATGCGTCTGGGATACAATATAATAGCTCCCAGAAAGTGTTGAAATGGGGACAACCTTCTGATTTAATTTTAAAGGCTATTTTGAACTGTGTGACCCTTTCTAAAGTTGATCTGATCACTGAAATGGATTATCATGTGTCAGTGTGTGTAGTCTCAGTGGAATCCTAACCTCGACCATTTAGAACACATTTCTTCTTTCTGACATTTTTTCTCCTTGCATAAAAAGGAAGAGGATAAAATGGTATATGGTGTTTGTGTTTGTGGGTAATCATCAAGTAGAAAGTGTAATGATTCTGGTGGAACTTCTAAGACTTAAGGGATTTTAACAGCCCAAAAATATTGCCAAGAAGTACTATTTTAGAAATGTCTTTGTGACCTTTCCAACTAAATTGAAATAAAAAATAAGAGACAAGCACATTTTTTCTTATTCAAGAGAAATGGAAAACGCTCATTAACAGACTAAGAAAATGAGGAAGAAGGAAAGAACAGAGGCGAGAGAAAATGGGAACATAAACCACCAAAGACCATAGCTTGACTCAAATTTTTTTATTTTGTGAGCTCATTGTGGAATGCCCCCAGAAAATTCATTCTGCCTCATAAGACCTTTTCGCACATACTGATCCTTTTTATTTTTTAAAATTGAATACTAAGCAGTATCTTTCACCAAAATAAATAGATATTGGGAGAGAAATTAAAGGAGGTGGCCTCCTTCAATCTCCTGTTTTACTAGTAGCTTCCCAAGTAAGAATATGAGCACTAAAATCTACAGAATTCATAATTAGTCACAAACAAAATTCCCCTCAGTAAGTGTTCTGTGCCTCCTTCCAGGTTTCTAACTAGGAATGAAGTAATTACTCCTTCTGTCTTTGAAATTTCCAGAGGGTCTGAGCAGATAGTATACACACACATACACACATGCACACACACACATATCGTGTGCGTGTGCACGTGTGTAGTAGAGTTAGGTAGAATTAGGCAATCGTCTTGATTTATTTAGCTCCTCTGGTAATAATTCTGGGTATGTATTGGGTACTGCGCAGCTATTCTATATACATTTATTGCAAATAAATATTTAAAAAGCAATAATATTATTATAGAACTAAGTGGACTTAACAGTTATGACAGAAAAGAATAGCAACATAACAGATTTGCTTAAGAGAGCAAAAGAAATCGCAAGGTGGCCAGTAGGAAGAATACTAAAATAGTAAAGAAAGGAATAGGTCAACTTGGCAGTTCGGGATATGGGTACACAACTCATTCAAACTGCAACTGATTTTCCATATAAGCAGCTATTTTCACTTACCTGATGTGTGGATGGAAACGCTGATAATGGCAAATGACTCTACATTCCCATGAAAGTTTTATAGAAAACAAATATTAATAAATTTCTCTGAAAATAGAAATTAATCTGCTTATGTACAAGATGATCAGTACAAAGAGGCATATAGAACATGTCCCTTCTCCCAAATTACCTTAAAATTTATTCCTCCTTATCGTAATCCTGCTGAGTAGATTGAAAGAGAGAAAAGAAGAGAATGACACAATTGAAAGGAAAATCAGTATCATCCACAAATGAAACAGAATTATTTTTGGCCTGTTTTTGGAATTCACCAAAATTTCTTTCATAAGAATATAAACTTAGACCCTCAAGTTTGTTTTTCTTTATAAATATCTTTGGCAAGAGTTATTTAAGTTCATATTTCTGATATTTTTCTGTCCTACATTAGCGGGGTATAAGAGGTAGCTCATGTACTTGACAATGACTTAAAGGCATTCTAAGAGAAGAAAATCTTATTCAAGAGAATAAGATTGGTTTTTATGCTGTATGATTAAGTACTCTATGCCTTTTTTGGAAAAAAAAATCAATAACATTTATTACTACACAGAGTGTTTTCTTCAAAGCCGAAGCATAAAATCACTGAAAGTTAATGGGAGCAAGGAAGAGGAGCACAAAAATATTGTGTTTTTGTTCAGAAGGAATATGTTTTCTTTCTGGTCTTTAAAACTGTCTGTTGCTTTAAGAAGTACCTCACACATGAAAATATTCTGCTTTATGTTCAGAAGTTAATCATGAAAGGTGGCTCCAAGTTTTAGGTATTCTCTGCCAGAGGGATATATAGACTTTTTACTAAAACAGTTTAAGTTTCATAAAGCATATTGATATGGAAAAGGATACAACTCTAAGCCCCTTTAGCAGTTTCATATGCTTTTCTACTTCGGCTTAAAGTTTTGCAGAAAGTGAGGCAAAGCCGGAAGCCATTTTAAAAGACGTTACTTAAATTGCAAGAAGGGAAAATACTCAGCTTAGCAGATTTTTTTCTCAGCCCTAAACAAAGAATTCAGCCAAATTCTAATCTCATTTTTACCCTGAAGATATAATTATGGCCCAATGGCCAATGTATGTGCCTCTGGATATCTTCTTTACAGCACAAAATGTAAAATGTCTGGGGTAGTATAAAGCACACTAGACCAGGAGGTAGAAAATGTGCATTGTACTCATGATTCTTTTAATAGTAGCTATGAGATTTGGGGGAATATCACTTAATTTTCTGTTTCATTATACTTTGAAAATAGGAAATTATTGCAGAAGATACCCAGAATCATTTCTAGTTCTACCGCAGTGGTTTCTACGAATCAAAAGAAAAAAGAAAAAGAAAAACAGAACATTTATATTTGTCTCTCAGTCTATCATGATCTATGTCATCCTAAACAGAGAAAGTTTCAGATTTTTTTCCCTAATTTTGTTTTCCTAAATACACACACACACATACACACACACACACACACACACACGTATTTGTATTCTCATTAGGATTATTTTTTTAAACTTTTAAATTTATATAATCACACAGAATTAAGGCCAAATAGGTTGGTGCTGTCTATCATACAGGTCAGTTTTTCTCATGGAGAATAACAACAGTATAATTTTAAACAGTCATTCATTCATTTACTCTCTGAAAGAAGTGAATTAACAAACCATATGGATACTTGGGGTGGCAGAGAGAACTGCAAAGGCAAAGACACAGAGATGGGTGCATGCTTTGCATATCTGAGGAAAAGTAGGAGGCAAATCTGGGAAGGAATGTTTGTGAAGATAAGGTCAGGGGGAGGGTTGGGGCTGAATCATATATATATTGCTAAGCTGTAGCAAAAGTTTTGGTTTTAACACTAAGCCATTAGAGGATCAAACTAGATCTGACTTAACATTCTAAAGGAATAACAATGGCTGCTGCTAGAGAGCAAGGATGGAAGTCCAGAATCCTACAAAGAGACTATTGTTGCAGTACTTAAAGAAATGGTAGCTTGGCCTAGAACTGTACTGATGACAGTAGTAAGAAATGACGGTAGTAAGAAATAATCAGATTCAAGATATATTTTGAAGGTATATTTCTCAAAGAGAGAAGCAAAAAAACCAAATCTTAAGCGGCTCTAAACTGAGAAATGTCTCAAACTAGGCCTGAGCAGAAGCCTGTTGAACAACTTGGGAGATAGAAGCACGGTGACACAGCCATTTTTGGACACTCATAGCCTAAAGCTCTTCTTTGGGGCACATTTAGACAGTTCCTTTTTACTGTTTCTCAGTCCATTTCTCCATCCTACAACTCACTATATTTGTACCATGTCAGTGGGGGCCCCAAAATTCAAACAGAAAATTGAAAAATAGAGACATTGTTTGAAATAGTAAAAGCACACTTAGATCAGTATATTCCAGAATAATCAGTCCTACGATGTGAGAATAGTTTCTTGGTAAATGGCTGGAGAATTGGGAGTATTACACCTTTTTTGAGATTCAGAGTAAATCTTACTGTATTCTTATTTATTTTATTCTATAATTTCTTTAGTGGCTCCGAGTACTATCAGTAAAGAAACATAATTTGTTAAACCCAGTTTTATGCTAATTTATATAGTCCAAAATCCCTATTTTACATAATTTCCTTTATTATCTTAAAGAAATAGGGGTACTTAGGACAGATACTGAGAAGCTTGGATTCAAGTAATGTTATTGTGCATATAATCTGTATTAGAAATATTTTTGATGTTGTTGGGTACCTTGGACATCAAAAAAATGACTCTTAGTGATAAAGTTTGCATATTGGTGACAGGATAGAGTGAATAGACCTTATATATTGATATCAATTCAAGTTCATAACAACCACGAAATGCAAAGTATACTGTGAAAAAGTAACAAAACTAAACATGGTTTAGTATCTTTTGCAAAAAAAAAATTCATTAATTTTCAAGCAATGCATATTTTGAAGTATATTCAGATAAAATTTGTATTATGCAAATATAGGTGCTCCTTAAAATTAATGTAGCTCAATTACATCATTAGATGTCAGAAAGGCATTTGAAAGGGTAGGTTGGAAATAATTCTTTTGAATGTCACATAAATTTTCTTTGCGGCTAATCTCTGAAAAGAGGAAAAAAAATTCTCTCTATTCAGGCATAGAATAGAAGCATTAACAATGGAAAGGTCAGTGCATAATGATGCAGGAGAGAAAAGGCCTAAAGTGCCATATTGATGAAATGAAATGGAGGAAAATTATATAGAAATATTAATCAATCAGTCCTTAATTTAAGACTTTTAGGTAACTTGCTAAAATCTTCTTCACTATTTAATATCAAAGAAATGATAACCAATAAACTTTTTCTGTGGAGGAAAAAAACTCAATAACTATCTGTTTACGTTCAACATTTCTCTTTCTCTTTAACTTTCCTGTATTGCAGATAATATTTGACAAACTCTAGTCATCCCATTTGTTATTAGATAGCCATGTCACTCTCAATATAATTTGCCTCCACTAGCTTAGAAAATCAAGAGTTGATTGTACAAACTCCACAAAGGAAAATTATGTGTTCATTAAAATACATTTTTGGAAAGAAATAAGGAAATGTTCACAACAAAATGTTAAGTAAAATTGCAGGATGTAGAACTTGGGCATAGTATGACCCATACTTTATAAAAATAAAATATGTGCATATATGCAAAAATCAGAAGAAATTATTTTAAGGGAAAAATTGTGGTTATCTTTAGATGATGAAATGTATATTAAAAATGCATTTTTGTCTGCTTTACTGATTTTACAAGTGTGGTGGTATTTAAAATTTGCAGTGATATCACTGGCATTAGCAATAAGAGTTTTTCTCTTCTTGACCTCATTTTTACTAACTCATTTACCAGTTAACTATTTCACTTGGTCTATTAACTTATATATGTATTGTAAAGGCCAGTAGGAGCTGGAAGGAAAAGAAAAATAAAGAAGTAGAAAAGGTTAAGTTATCGTGCAGAATCAAACCTTTAGAAAGAGATTTGGAGGGACAATGTATTTGACTGTCGACGAAACTTGTTCTAGTTAAATAAAAATTTCATGGGACATATAGATAGAGTACATTTCAGTAAAAATAAAAGGAAGAAAGTCACATTGATTTACTGGTTCATTCATTTATTCAACAAACATTCATGAGCACCAAATAAATGCCATGCACTGGGAAGTCACTGATGAATGAGGTATGGTACCTGCCTTCAAGGAACTCATGGTTGAGTATCAGAAATAGACAAATGAATATAAAGAATATAGGTCATTAATATAAATACATACCAGATAAACTGATAACAATGCATCGAATGATCCAAGCTGCTTGAGAGTTTTATATGTTTGAGTTGGGTCCTGAAGAGTCACTAGGGATTCATAAGATTGAAGATCAGAGGGAAGGACTTTACTGGTAGAGGGTTCGGCATGTGAAAAATCTCAAGAATTGTGAAAGAACAGGGTGCTATTAAGTGTTTTAAAATTTGGCTAGAACCTGTGGACACTTAGGAGAGTCAATGGAGATGACCTTAGAAAAGAAGATAGAAACCAAATGAAGGCTTTCATGTCATGTTGAATCATTAGAGTTTATCCTATAGGCAATGAGGTGTCACTGAACCAATGTAAGTGGCATAAAGAAAATTTGTGCTGTGGAAGAATCACTGTGGTGGCAATGTGGAGGCCAGAACGAAGAAAATAGAGATGAGTCAGAAAGAGCAGAACACCACAATATTTGTATAAAAAGAAAGTGAAATTCTGACTTATGACAAGGCAGAATGGAAGGGAGAAGATATATCAGAGATGTAGCAGGCAGAAATTAAGAATGTAAAATGAAATTAGGTTTAAAAACTGTGTCTACCATCTACCAGATAAATGACAGTACACGTGCTGGCATGCCACCCAGATTTCCTCTGCAGGGACCCTATTTCCTCAACTGGCAGAAATGTTAGTTGTTGACGATTCACAATTGAGTCATTTCCTGGGCACTGATGTCAGCAAAATGGAGCCATCTTGCCCACGGTTATGCTCCTACTCCCCCGGGGCAGCCCACACTCAATGACTATTCTATACCAAGGGTACCAAAGCCCACTCTCCTTGGCTGAATTCAGAAAAATGATGAAGAACAACCCACTTCCAGATTACATTGTGAACAGTTTGGATCTTAAGTTGTGAGTGGAGCTCAATTCAATGTTTCCCTGCTCAAATATGCTTTCCTCACTACCTCGCAGCTATTGTTCTAAAGATCATTACTCAGTAAACTTCCTGCATATGCATCTCCATCTCAGAACCTCTTTCCTGGGGAACCTGACACAAAGTAATTCATGACAAGAGTGATCCTAGGAATAGATTTAAAAATAAGACTTAGAGGATGCGTTAGCCACAGCTTGGTTGAGAATGAGGTACCCATGGTAGGTACAGTTCATATAGTCCCTGGTATGTGTCTTAGTTTGGGCTGCTGTAATAAAGAACTATAGAAACAACAAAAACTTATTTCTTATAGTTCTGGAGGCTGAAAGTCTGAGATCAGGGTGCCAGGATGATCAAGTTCTGGTGAATACCCTCCTCTAGGCTGCAGACTTCTAACCTCTCATTGTATCCTCAAATGGCAGAGAGCAGAGAAAGAAAGAAAGCTCTTTTATAAATCTTATAAGGGCACTAATCCCATTTACAGGGGTCCCACCCTCACGATCTCATCTAATCTTAATTATTTTCAAAGGTCCCACCTCTTAATACTATCACATTGTGGGTAGAGTTTCAACATATGAATTTTGGGAGGATACAAACATTCAGTCCAAAACAGCATGCTATCATGGTGGAACTGTTAACACTTACACCAGTAGTGAACTGGAATGGGCTATCGGTGGTTGGAATCCATGACAGGTGCAATATCTTAAGCATTGGAGAGGTTATAGAGTACTAGTAATTAATAAGGACACTGGGAACCAATGAATGATGCTTAGTACTGTCAAAGCATGGGAGAAAGACAATGAAAGGGCAAAGATAATGAATCACAAATTCAAGGCAAAATGTGAAAGTCAAAGAACCTCTTTGACAGTATATAAATTCTTATTTCCTACAGCCTGAGAGGAGAAAAGGTTAAGAGTTAGATTCAGGATTCAACTTTAAGGGTAGAACTACAGAGAATGTTGATTTGCAATCTCAGTAAATCTGCTCTGCCCAGGTCAGGGCCCTGGTTAGAAGGAGTGGGATCTTCAAATAAGAGATGAGATATCATGATTGATGCACTTCAAAACCTTCAAGCCCTAGATACTCCTGAATCTCTGAATTTGACAAAGTGATCCACTCCTCCCTTGCTTGGAGATAATGGAGAGATGCATGGCTTGTGAGGTAGCACATACAAACTCAGAACATATTCCATCTACCTTCCTGGCTTAAGACAAGTAACTAGGTTTAAGTCACAACACAACCTGGCCAAGGAAGTGCTAGGCCTCCTGAAGGAAGAAACTATAGAACCTAGCCAACACATACCAGCAGGAACTGGAAGAATATGTATAGAAGTCATAGGAACAAATTGGATACCATCCAAATGTCTGTCAGTAGATAAATGGATAGATAAATTGTGATATATCCAGTCAATGGACTACTGCACATCATTAAAAAGGAACAAAGTATGTATTTCAAAATAAATGATTCAAAATAATTATGCTGAATGAAGGAAGTCAGACAAAAGAAGGGTACATACTGTATGATTCTATTTATTTATATTCTATAAATATAAAAACTACAAACCAATCTCTAGTGACATAAAACTGATTGGTGTTTGCTGGGAGATGGGGGATGATAGGATGGAAAGGGTAAGAATGAGAATTTTCCAACGAGCATATGAGAGTTTGGTGGGTGATAAATATGTCTGTTATATTGTTTGTGATGATGGTTTTATGAGTGTACACATGTGTCAGGTTTATCAGATTATACACTTTAATCATGGTCAGTTTATCATATGCCAATTATACCTCAAAAAAGCAATTGTAGCAGACATATAAAACAAATCTAGTCCCCCTAAATTATCAACATTTCTGGTCTAGACCATTCTTTGCACCAGTCACCATGCCCTGTTCATAGATGCTAAAGAGATTAAAGAACAAAAACAAAGATTCAGATCAAATATCGCCTTTACCAGGAAGTTCTGCCTCCATCCAGGAGTGGCTCACTGGCTCCCTCCCTTGTCTGACCCCTCCCTGTCATCTCTCTCATCCCTGGTAATAGAGATGCTAGGCCCTCACCAGTCTCTTCCCAAATCTGGGAACTCCTAAAAAGCGAGAACCACCTTAGACTCACCTTGGTATCTCCTGGACTCCATGTAGAATCAAACTCTTAGGATTCCCTTTCAACCACTATGTCCCCATCTCCACCGAAATGAAGCTCTGACCTTTCTGATAGCACAAGTGAAAAAGCTAGTTACCGTTCTTAATGTTTTCCTGGTGAGAAAGCAGGGAAGAGAGCTGACAGTAATAACAGCATTCCTCTACAGAGCTCTCAAGACATGGTGGGGGCTGGAGTCCCGGGACTCCTCTTAGAGGGAAAGGAGCCTTATGAAGCCGATTCCTGCTTTCTCAGAAAGGTAGATAAGTTAGCTTACTTTTCAAGCCAAGCAGTGCTGGCATATCTCTGAGGCCTTCTGGTTTAGTTTTAACCTGTATCATCATCCATATGTTTTCATTTGCTCACCCTACCCCAGCCACAAAATCTCTTCATTCTAAAAATAGCCAAATATTCCTACTCTTCAGAGCCCTTAAATTTTTTTCTTCTGTCTGATGGAACCACATACACACACACACACACACACACACACACACACACACACACACACACAATTTCCTCTGGAATGTTAAATTAAGTTTTGATATTATGAATAAGTCAAGGATGTAAAGTTGGCACTGAGTGAGGCCTAGAGTAGATACAGATGCTCTATGTTTCAGCATAGCTTTTCTTTGCCTTCTGGAGTTCTTCCTGGAAACATCCAGGTGCTTGTGAAACTGTCTATGCATTGTACTCTCTATAAGGCCTGATATGGAAAGTTCAGTTATTTCTAACCACTATCCTTAATACATGTTCCTATATTATCATTCTTTAAGAACTTGAACTAACAACTCATGGATTTATCTTTAAGAGAATATTTATAAACACCAGACTTTACTTGTTATTGAATCAAACTCACTATCAGCAAAACCTTGGGGCTTCTAAACAATACCTGGGCAGAGTATATGGCATTCTGGAGCCCCATTCTTCACACAATTAAGGAGTTCTTCTTCAGCCAAGACACAATTTTTGAAAACAGAAAAAAACAAATGATAATATCCAATAGGTCTCATTAGCTGAGAAGACACTCCTAATTTTCTTTTTCCAAAGCCTCTCATCTCCTGTTCCTTTGAAGGGATTAAGTTCTATAAATCTCTAAAATGCATGTTCCTTGATTCTCTCTCTCTCTCTCTCTCCCTCCTTACACTTTTTTCCCCTTTCTGTGTGTTCTGTATGTGTATGTGTGCGTGTGTGTGTGCACGCGCGCATGTGCATGTGTGTAGTATTATAGCCACATATACAAAGATGATTTGTGGACTCTGGGTATGAAGATGGAGGAACCAAAGGAATCTGAAATTAGACCCTAAGTCTATAATATGTTGGCCCAAATATGTCTTAATTGTAAACATTCAACTCATATCCCTAATGAACTGGGATCATATTTTAAATATTATGTGACCAAACTCTTACACATCCATATTTTCTAGGAGTGTAGCTTTGAAGTCAGTCTGGGTTTAATTCATGACAATGTCATTTACTAGAAAATACTTTGTGAAAGTATCGTACCAACTAATGATCTACTCTGTAAAATGAACTCTCACTCTTACATGTTATGATACAGTGTATAAAGCAGACAGCATAGTGGTTCGAACATGAAGGTGGCAGTTCCTATACAATTGCTCATATGTTGCTATAAAATACAGTTTTTAAGACTATTGGCCATTGTTCAAGCTTTCAGTGATACCTACTTTAAAATAGACACATTATACATTCATACACATGCACAATGTATATTTATATGTAGTTAAAATATCTTTATCACAGTGTTAGAGACAGATTGTTTGGGTTGAACCCTGATTCTGTTGCTTAAGTTGCTTAACCTCCCTGTTCATCATTTTTTTCATCTGTAACATAAAGCCAATTATAGTACCTCCAAGAAAGCTTATATGAGAATTAAACAATGTCTGGCACTTGGTAAAATTATGTATGTGTTGGTGGTCATTATAATTACTACCGCTTTGTCAAGTGGTTATGCAGTGAATAAAGAAAATCAAATTAAAACAATAGTAAAGATTAAAATATCAGCAAATATATGTACCTTCTTTGCTTTAACCTAATTTCTGCAACAGACGCTCCTCTCTTAATCTCAACAGGGAACAGATTTCACAGCCTAGGAGCATAATTACAGAAAACACTGGCTCCTATGGTCACGAAGTTATACTCGGGACACACTGAGTAACTGCCAATTCAGACCTCAATGGGTGACTGGGGCATATGGTGATAAAAGATCAGTCAAGAGTATACTATAATGCTCAATAAATGCCAGCAGCTTTGTGAAATTAAAAATAGAGGTCACCACAGTGCTCCATCAATAAGAAGCAACAGAATCTAATGTATAACCAGATAAATGTCTCATTTCTTTTTCTCTCCTTTCCTTTCTTCTTTCTGTAAAACTATGTTGAGGATATATCAAGTGACTATCATGTATCAGACAATGTGCTAGGTAGTGGGGGTAAAATGAAAACAGACCCACCCATGCCCTTGAAGACCACAGTCCAGTAGCATTTTCTCTATGGAGTTTTCTGCAAAATGTGTTCTCTTATAGGCTGTATGATACCAAGACTTAGGGCTTTACGATACGCAGGGTTCAGTCTGTTCTTGATAACATGGCAGTCGTTTGTTCTTTCTGTACATTTAGATCTCTTGTTCTAAGGGCTGCCTACCTCTAGGAAGTTCTACTCACCCAAGATCTTCCACCATATGGTGGGATAGAAGAGGAGATTACATTTCATCAGTCACTTTGCCTTTCTTCTTTAAAGGTTTTGGTAGGAATTTTTGACTAAAGTTGGATTTAGGAATCATCCATAAGCCAATGCTCCACTTTCTTTTTGCTTCCTGGCTCATAGAATGGGCTATCAGTGAAAATAATACCATAAAGGTCAATGGGTTAATTCTTAAGCTAAAGGAATCAATATTTTTTTTTGTTAATTTTAGTCAGGGACTTCTATTTGAAAAATAGTGTACTGATTGAAGTTTTTCTTGGTTTTCTTTTTTGAGAACAGTCAGTTATAGGTCATCAGTGGAGTTGGGCAGGAGGGGAGAAACGGTAAGAAAAATAGTTGAAATTCTGACTGGAGTAAGAGAAAATAACTGACTATATTCCTGAATAGGTTAAAAAGTGAACCTCTTTAACGTGCATTCTGCACCTTACATGCTTGTCCAATTTAGCTCAGAGTACCTGTGTGGTGAGTAAAATCTTCTCAGACTGCCTCCCCAGGAAGTAGGGCCTGTCAGAATAAGCTGGCTTATTCTTATTGCAGTTGCTTTAGGACGTCATTGAAATTAGACGTGGACTGGAGAAGTACAGTATGGGGAAATCCTGGGTTTAAAATATGCAGCTTACAGTACTCCTCTTGGATGGCTAAGGTCTAACAACAGCCCTCCGAGAATTTGTGAACCCAGTTCCAACTTTCTGATGCTTGCTTACTTTGCTAATTGTACTCTATCCCAGGTGTTTTCTGTGATATGTGACATTAAATTGTTTGGACTCTTCTAAGAATTTTGCAGGATTTTTTGTTCGTTTGTTTTTGTTTTTGCTTTGTGATCTAAGGCACTTTCTCATAAGTGACAGGCCAGAATTGAAATGAATGAGGAAGGAAACGAGGAACAAACATTTTAATCTCTCTCTGTCTCTCTTCCCTTGCTCCCTTATCTATATCTATCTATATCTATATCTATATCTATATCTATATCTATATCTATATCTATATCTATATCTATATCTATATCTATATCTATATCTTTATCTATATCTATATCTATATCTATATCTATACCTATATCTAATCTATCTATATCTATATCTATATCTATATCTATATCATCTATATCTATCTATATCTATCTATATCTATATCTATCTATATCTATATCTATATCTATATCTATATATCTATATCTATATCTATAATCTATCTATCTAACAAACTTTTAAAAAATATTCCATCACTGTAAACTGAGCTCAGTGATGAAGTAATGAAAGGGTGAGAGGAACTATGAAATTATTCAAATACTAACTTAGGGATGCACACCAACACGATTCTTGGGTGCTCACATTCATCTGTGTATGCCAAACCTATTTCTTCCTTTTTATCTTCTAGTGGAGACAGTCAGTAATGTGCTTTAGGGCATATAAAAGGGCAAAGAAAATTCCATTAAGGTCCCCTTTGAGGTCTCTTTCTCCACCTGGTTAGAGAGTAATGAATCCTGTAGACTCAGAAACTGTGTCCTTAAACAACATCACAGCTGGGGAAGCAATTTATTATGCTTCCCTCTAGTCAGTGATGTTCACCTTGAGGAATTTAAGACAGACAATCCTCGAAGAGAAAGACTCACTCCCCATAGTCTCTCTTCTCCAGACTGTGCCTCATAGGTAATGAGCAGGCAATAGTTTTCTGGCGGTAAGCAATTCTCTGTTCATAAAACTGTAGAATAAAGCCAACAGCAGTGAATCCATCCCTGGATAATGTACATTATCTCATTTTTGGCAATTGGTAATCATGTGTTGAGTGCCTTCTACATGGTCCTTTCTCTATAGGCAATATTGTGGATGCAGAAAGTGTAGATATTATCTCTAAAATTAAAGTATTTACTTAACCCCCCAAATTTTGGAAAACTGAGGCACACATCAGATAAGTGACATAGTCAATGTTGCTAAGTTAGAAGTGAGACTTTAAAAATATGAAATGACGAAACAATGTTAAAAACTCGAGGCATAAAACTATGTGTTATTAAAGAAACATGTAGTATTTTGGTGATCTGATCAGGTCATCAAATATTTGTAGGTACCTACAAATATTCTGCTATAACCATCAGCTTGGAACAAGAGACAGTGGTGGAAAGATACCTCCTTACAGAGTGTATATCATAATCTCATTGGGCCTTGCTGCTCAAAGTCTTTGGCAACCTTAGTATCACGTGATTCATGTATCAAATCATAGTTTGCATTTTAATGAGGTTCCTAAGATGAATAAAAGACTGAGAGGTACTGTTCTAGGGAGTCTTTGCAAACACAAGTCCCCTTCATGAACACAATTCATTGCATAACCATAACTACTATGGATAGGTGTGCATTTTAGCACTCATGAATGCTGAAGTAGAGAAGAATTTCAAACAGCATTTAGGATTCTAACAAGGTAGCAGACCAAGATAAACTGGCAACTAGAATTATTGGATAAAATGTAAAAACAACAGCATTTTTTAAATGCATAGCTGAACTTTCAAAAAAGAAAAGAAATCTCCAGGCGCTAGGAATATAGGTGAAACTGAAAACCAGAACTGGATGCACATGCTGAATTTGTGGCTGTTCTGGAGTGAGAAGTTGCGTGGGAGTTATCAGCTGATAGCTAGAAAGCTCAGTTCTCCTTTTACCTGATGTACAGAGCTAAAGCCTTAGCCCTTTCAAACTAGGTATTTGGTAGTGAAAACCTGCATAAAGCTGGGACCTTTGAATGGTTTTTGTCATCAGAGAAAAAGCAGTTTCGGTGTCACCTCACTTGAGGGATAAAGGTAAAAGCATTCGGTCCTTTTAAGCTAGGTATTGGATAGTGAGAACCCTTCATGACATTGGCCCATGAATGATTTCATCCTCAAATTAAATAAAATCTAGCTGATGAAATAGGAAGAAGACAGAGGCTTTCCTTTAAAGAGGTGGGGAAAAATTTGTAAATCCTATTAAGAGATCAGAAATTAAACAGTAGTTTGAGGACTGAATTTATTTTACTTGCATACCATGAAAAATACACCAAAATGTTACTATAAAAATTGGTCCCTAGCTGGTGATACTACTGAGGTACTTGGTAAAAACAAATAACTATTTTTGATGGACATTCCTACCACCCAGGCTACATAGATTTACAATAAAAAGTTAAACATGTTTAAAGATAAAATTGCAATGCAAATGGCAAGACATTGTTTAAAATGATCAATTTTATTTTAGTGACTATATAATAGAATGGTTATAGCCCAAAGGACTTGAAATAATAAATGATAATCTTCAATAGAAAATAAAATTATTATATTAATGATGATTAAGATATTAAATTAAGAAGTAAAATCCAATGAAATAAAATAGGAATGATGAAACAAAAAACAGATTAAGAAAATGAAAATTTTAATAATTAAGATTAAAAAGAAAGAGAAAGATATTATTTCTTAGATTGGAAGAATCAACATAGTTAAAATGACTTTATTACCTAAAGCATTATACAGATTTAATGCAATCCCCATCAAAATCCCATTGGCACTTTTTAAAGAAATAGAACAAAAAATCATTGGATTTGTATGGGAGCACAATAGACCCCAAATTGCTAAAGCCATGCCGAGAAAAAAAACAAGACTGGAGGTTCCACTTTGCCTGACTTCAATTATACTACAGAGAGACAATAATCAAAATGGCATGGTATTCACAGGAAAACAGACAGACCAGTGGAACAGAATTGAGAGTCCAGAAGTAAACTCCTATTTATATGAGCAAATAACTTTTGACAAAGAAGCCAAAAACATACAATGGAGAAAGGAAATCCCCTTCAATAAATAGTGCTGAGAAAACTGGAAAGTCACCTGCAAAAGAATGAAACTAGACTGATCTCTCATCACACACCCAAATTAACTCGGAATGGATTAAAGACCTGAATATAAAACCTGAAACAATAAATTGCATAAAAGAAAACATAGGAAATAAACTCATGGACCTTGGACTTAAAGAGGATTTTATGAATTTGACCTCAAAAGTAAGGGAAGTAAAAGCAAAAATAAATGAATGGGACTAAATCAAGCTAAAAAGTTTGTGCACAGCAAAAGAAGCCATTAACAAGGTAAAGAGACAACCATTCAAATGGGAAAATATATTCGCAAGCAATGCCTTTGATAAGGGCCTAATATCCAAATTATACGAAGAACTCATACAACTCAGTAACAACAACAACAACAACAACAACAACAACAACAAAATCCAATTAAAAAAATGGGCAGGGGACTGGAATAGACACTTTTTCCAAGAAGACTTACAAATGTCCAACAAACATATGAAAGGATGCTCAACATACTAGGTATTAGGGAAGCACAAATCAAAACCACAATGAGATACCACCTCACACCTGTTAGAATAGGTATTATCAACAGAACAAGTAATAACAAGTGTTGGAGAGATGCAGAGAAAAAGGAACCCTTATACACTGCTGGTGGGACTGCAAATTGTTACAGCCACTATGGAAAACAGTATGGAGGTTCCTCAAAAAACTAAGAATTGGTCTACTATATGATCCAGCAATCCCTCTACTGGGTATTTACCCAAAGACTTGAAAACATATATCTGAAAAGATATATGTACACCGATGTTCACAGCAGTATTATTCACAGGGGACAGAACATAGAAGCAACTGAAGTGTCCTACAATAGATGATTGGATAAAGAAGTGGTACATATATACAGTGGAATCTTATTCAGCTATAAGAAGATGAAATACTGCCATTTGTGACAACATGGATTGATCTTGAGGTAATCATGCTAAGCAAAATAAGCCAGACAGAAAAAGTTGAAAACCACATGATATCATTTATATGTAGGATATAAACCTAAAAGCAACAAACAAACATGGCAAACAAACAGAGACTCATGAACATGGACAGCGAACTAGTGGTTACCAGAGGGTAGTTGGGGAGGAAGGATGTAAATGGGACAAAAGGAGTCAAATACGTGCTGACAGAAAGAAATTAATTATGGGTGGTGAACATACAATGCAATATAAATATGACTTACTATTGAATCGTACACTTAAAACTTTCAGATTTTGCTAACCAGTCACTATAATAAAAATAAAAAAATAAAAAAGATTAAAAACCAAATTAATGCATTAAATAAATAGTCACGATTAAATAATAAATATGTGAACTTGATGATTAATTAAATACCCAGAATGAAGCAGCAAGAGAATAAAAGAATGGAAAGAGAAACTAAGTGAACATGGAAGGTAAAATGATGCTCAACATATATTTAGAAGAGTTTCATCACAAGAGACTATAGAGAAGAATTGAAAGGTAATATTCCAAGAGAATATGGCTACAAATTTCCCAGACTTGATGTTTAAAAAATAGGCAGAATTAATAAAAACAAATCAATAGCCAAGCCCATTGTGATAAAACTGCAGAACACCAAAGCCAGAGGGGGAAATTTTTAAAGCAACTAGAGAGAAAAGACAGATGTCTTACAAAAGAACCAGAATTAAATTGACAGATTATACAATAGAAGGCAGAAAAATGATGGAAATTTTGTCTTCAAAGTGCTAACAAAAAATAACAGTCAATTTAGAATTACATACAGAAATAAAGTACCATAGCAAAGGAAAGATAGAATAAAGGTATTGAAGACAGTGATATTTCATGCCCAGAACTAGAAAAGACTGATCTCAAGAAACAAGAAAATTGATCTCAGTGGAAGAAGTGAGTACAATAAGCTCTAGAGAGCAAAAAATCAGTATATCTGTTAAATCAGTAAACCAGCAAAACATTTAAGGTTTATGACAACAAGCACCAGAATAATAATTAAGGAGGGACCTAAGAAACTAGATAGAAAATAAAACAATAGACATAAGGTAAATAAGGAGGCTATGATTAGAGTTTTAGGGATATTTATTTTACAAGAGAAAGAATTATTAATTGACTTTACAGTTGAAATCAAGAATTCATAACAGCAGTTAAAAAAATCACCATACATATAGAAATAAATGTAAATTTTCCAATTAATACAAAGAAGAAGTGAATGAAGAAAAGACCATATTATAAAAGGAAAAGAAAGAAGTACACTAAAAAGAGGCAAAATAGAACATTGCAAAAATAAATGCAAGGGTATCACACCAATTATAATTTTAAAAATTCTTACGGTTAAAATACAAACTTTCAGATTAAAACTATTTAGCTATATATTGCTTATTAAAACTATACCTAAAACATAATGATAAAAACGGCGGACTTCAATGAAATTAAGATATGTATAATGTTTTAGCAATAATATTATCAAACAAAAAGATTTTCATAAAAAATATTATTATAAAAAGGGTCCATATATTATAAACGGAATATATTATATTATAATATAAACTCTATGTATGAGAAATTTAGATTAAACTATATAAAATTATAATTTTTTCAGGTTAAAAAATGATCAACTACTGACAATTTCATATAGCTCAGTCTATGTATGAAGAAAATACTAACAAAATTATGAAAAGTTGATAAATCTATAATTATAGAAGATTTTTAACAAATCTGTTTGTATGAAGCAAAATCTAGTAAATATACATTGTGGACCTAAGCAATGTAATTAGTAGTCTTGATTTTTCTTTCCAAGCTTGCATAGAGTAGCATGGAATAGTTATAATAACAACCTAGATTGATCATGTACAATGTCAAGGTGATGGACAGATGGGAGGGGTTTGGGGGCCTGGGAGAATATGGGGTTAAAGAAGTACAAATTAGTAGTTGATAGATGGTCACGGGGATAGGGAGCATGGCATAGGGAATGCAGTTAGCATTAATGCATTGGCTAGGTAGAGAGCCAGAGGAGAGAAAGAACAATTAAGGGGATCATTTTATAAACTATATAAATGTCTAACCAATGTACTATATACTTGAAACTAAAAAAATAATTTAAAAAAAAAAAGAGCAACGATTTATATACTATAGACCACCATTAGATAAGATTGAAAATCAATTAAAAAAAAAAAAAAAACATCGCTTCCTCTTCCCTTTCCGAATGGGTTTGGAAATTTTTAAATGCCCATCTAAATAATTCATGGATCAAAGAAGAAATTACAATGGAAATCACAAAAAAAGTTAAAACTGAAAACTACAATAAGGGTACATATCAACTTTACTATTTATGGATTCTTATGACAAACTATTTATGACCACTAAAAGCCTCCTAAAATGATGGATAGATTCTCCCTATATATCCTACTGTCTACATTGCTGCCGTTGATTCTAAAACTGTGTTGTCCAGGATAATAGCAATGAGCCAAATGTGGCTGTTGAGCATTTCAAATGTGGCTAGTTTGACTTGAGCTGTGATGTTACTGTAAATCATACATTAGATTTTAAAGACTAAGCATGAAAAAGAAATGAAAACTATTTCATTGGTAATTTTTTATTAATTATATATTGATATGATTGTTTAGATTTGTTGTATTAAATAAAATATACAGTGTTATCAAAATTTATTTCACCTATTATGTTTTATATTTTTAACATGGCAACTAAAATATATAAAATCACATTTGTGATTTGCATTATATTTCTCCTAAATAATGCTGTTCTAGCATCTTAAATTAAAGAACTGATCAGAGATAGAGCAGTTTACTGAGGAGGTGAGAGATTAGGGGCCAAGAGCAGCTCTGGCAGGGAACCATTTCTTTGCTTTATTGCTTCTTAAGGCTGAAGTTACAGGGACCAATTTTGTTTTCTGGCATTCTGTCATGTAAGGGGTGATCCACTGTGTAAGGAAGAAACTCTGCCATAACTTTTTGCTTGACATGGTCCCTTGGACCTCCTCACACACTGTGGTGACCAAAGAGATTGTAAGAGGAGCATTTTTCATCTGCTCTACTGTCCACCCTCCCCTCCAATATTCATCTTTCCAAATTATGGAATGGAAGTTAGGTCCAGATATGATCTATTATTTTCTAATTATCACATAGTTTTTTCAGAGAGTAGAAGTTTGAAGTGTTTTTTAAAATCTTCTTTTGTTCCAATTCCATCTGCACAACATGTAACATGAATAATTCTGTTTCTTAGATGTGAATGACTCTGCCTCTTAATTTCCAGGCTGATTCCATTTGCTAGTTATTAAAATTCTTTGTGGTATTTAACTAATGATAAAGAAAAGAATGTAGATGGCATAATTGATCAGTAACTTTGATAAAATGTGACCCATTGTTCAAGTTACTTTAAGAAAATGGTTTTCAACTGAGAACATTTTTACCTACCAGGGGACATTTCTCAAGGTCTGGAGACGTTTTTGGTTACTATGATTTCAAGGAGTGTGGGGTGCTACTGGCATCTAGTAAGTAGTGGCCAGGGATGCTACTAAGACTCTTACATAAAGAGGACAGCCTTCCACAACAAAGAAATTTCAATAGTGCTCAAATTGAGGAAACCCTACTCTAAGGTAACTTGATAAAGAACATATAAATTTTTTATAAATATATATACAGAGAGAATTATTTTAATATAAACTTATATTAAAGTATAACACATAAGCAGAGAAATCCAAAAGTCTTAAGTGTACATCTTACCACATTTTTACAAAGTTAGCAATCTGTGTAACAAGCTAGCCAGCTCAGGAAGTAGAGCATCACAAATACCCAGGAAGCCCCCTCATGCCCTAGCCCAGTCACCCCTTCTCAATATAGATAACCACTATAAAATTCTAAGACCACAGATTAGATTGGCCTGTTTTTAAACTTTATAGAAAGTGAATCATAGAGTATGCACTTTTTATGCCTGTCTTCTCTTTTTTGACTTTACATTTCTATGCTTTGTCCTTGTCGCTGTGGAGCAGCAAGCAGTTCATTCTTATGGTTGGATAGTGTTCCATTTGTTACTCATTCAACCCTTGAAGATCACTTGAATGATGTTCAGTCTTTAGCTATTAAAAATAGTCCTCTGAAGTTATTATATGTGAAATATTGTGAAAATATGTACATATTTTGGGAAAGTGGAATTGCTAGGTATAAGGTATGCAGATGTTCAGCCTTGGCCAATATTGCTAAACAGATTCTCAAAGAGGTTCTATCAATTTTAATACCCACTAGTTGTGTATGAACCTTACATGATTTATTTTTAAAGATTCAGTCCAGGTGTTTTATGCATGCATGCATGTATGTACGTGCATATGTATTTCCCAAGCTTAAAATTCACACATTGAACACCAAACTAGTTAGGAAGGAAGAAGAGCATAAGCCTAGTTTCACAGCCATCCCAGTCATTAGGTGACTAAAATATGTCCTAATGAGTAATTGTGCTGACCTTATGGATCCCAGGGAAGCAGCATCAGGTGTGGAAAATGTGCATGTCAATAAACCATTTGGAAGAAGTGGTTCTTTAAAACTGTTGGTTTGTTCTCACTGCCTTCTTGCAGCCAATTTAGGCAAGCAAAACCAAGCAGTGCAATCCTGTTGTGACAAAAATAACGGTAAGATTTTGATATGCTTGCTTTCTGTAAATGTCACCCAAATGTCTTGCCTCTGAAGCCAAAGCTCTTCTTACTATACTCATTGCACACAGCATTTTCTCCTGCACAACTCTATTACCTTATGTTAGAGTCCCTCAGACTGTAATGTAGTTGAATGCAAAAAAGTCTTTTGAATTTTTTTAGATAAGAAAACCTAAAGAAAATAAAGGGACTAAACATAATAGCAGTATTGATATTATTTTGACTTCTCCAACTATTATTGATATCATACTTCTTTTGTTAATTTTTTTAGCACTGGAAGTTTTTCAGTTTCATGTAAATTAGCATCACAATCTTATAAACATGTTTCTATTTATTGAATCTGAGGTCAAAGTAATTATACAACAAAGAACAACAGTTTTCATACCAGACTGCTTCCATGCATGTAAATTGGGGCTCGCGCCAAGGTGGTAATAAATACGATTTCAAGTTTCATGAGATGAATGAAAAAATGGAAAAGCTAATAACAGAGTTCTCATACCTTAGATAACCCAAGTCAAAGTATCTTTCTTTGTCTTCATAAAACAACTTCTTCATTTTAGACATGATGTACTAAGTAGTATAAAAATAAATCAAGGGAAAAATCTGAGGCCATCTCACATGCGTGAGAAAGAGTGAATTTTTATTTTTTAAAATAATTCAAGTGATCTCACTACATGATGATGATTCACATCAACTCCCATCTTCCCGAAATAAGTTATACTCAGGAGGTAGTATAACATATCGATCAAAGCACTGAATCTGAGATCTAACTACGTGTTTCAAATTTTGGTTCTCAAGTTTAATAGCCATGTGACCCTTAGCAGGCTATTTTTCAGAGCCTCAGTTTTGTATTCTGCAAAATGGAGAACAATAATAGCACCTATTCTGTGGGCTTGTGATGATTAAAATGATACCGTTCATCTTACGCAGTTAGCTCGGTGCCTAGGACACAGTGAGGGCTCCACAAGCAGTAGTTGCTATGCAGGTGACTGACAATAACGATGTCAACAAAAAAGGACATGGCAGGGTCCGTGTTCCTCCTGCAATAGGGCACTGCAAACAGGCGTTAGGGTCATTCTGAACTGCATTTTCTGAAACCACAGGAAATAGGGGTAGTGGCTGAAATATTTTAAGTCAGTTTGGCGGGAACTTAGGAAAAGTTGTACGATATCCAGTCTCATGAGGTAGTAGAGTAGAGTGGTTAAGAGATTGAACCTGGAGCCAAATTGTCTAAGTTTAATTTGTGTTCTGCCACTTTTACTCTCTGTATGATCTGAGCAAGTCATTTAATCCCTCTCTGGCCTATAAAATGGGCAGAGATGGTGTGTATGTGTGTGTGTGTGCTCACGCGTGTGTGCATGTGTATGTGTAATACATGTGCAATGGAGTTGTTTTGAAGGCTAAGTCAACACATATGGGCCTCTTGGAAAAGTGCATATCACAGTAACTGTTATTAAGTGTTTGCCATTATAATTATTTAACTGACATTAGATTGAGTAGTTTCAAGAAAGGTCACTCGCTGACTATATAGGAAAAAGGAAGCAGTTCCTAAATAAAGATATGAAAGTGATTCCGCCACCATCACCTCCGGGCTGTGTTCCTGAGCTAGCTTCTTGCAGACACTGCTAAAAGGAGTGTTGAAGAGCATATGGTGCTTTGAGCTTGGTCCCAGGCTATTGGAATTGCTGATAGAAGTGACAGAACTTGGTGCAAAGGTCATTTCAAAATTGCAAGCAGTTTTTCTGTTTTGCGAAAAGTTGGGACTTGAATACTATGTTGATGCAAACTATTTCTATATTTTGAGGAAAATTGCTACATGGGCCTTTCAGTTATGCAAATCTAAATCGCAGGTTGTAATTAGAAAAGGTGTTTGAGAAGCTGTAGCTATAAGGAGCTAAACTGTTCTGGGTGATTGTGGAAAAGGTCATGTATGTGGTAAGCAGAATAGCATTTCTGTAGGCTGCTTCTTCTGAAAAAATATGTTTCTCTTCTAAGTATGGATTTAGATGCCTACAAACTGCTGCTTGTTCTTGTGAAAGTATATTTTGAGTCTTAAGTATTGAGTAGGTTCTTGGAGCTTGTCCGGTTCTAAGACCCTGAGACTTTAGAAAAGACATACAGGAATCGCTTTCACTTCACGCTGGAAAAAGAACCATAAACGCTCCTCTATGTGCTAAGTTCAAGACTGGAAGTCCAAAATTGATGGAACTCTAAAAATTAAAAGCGGTATCAATTCTTAGTAATTTGGAAGTGAGGGATATAAAGAAGCAACTCTCTTGCATTCCCATTCTCCCACCCTTTCTAACTACTATGTGTACAGCACTTATGAAGTAGGGTGGCTGAATGCTACATGATTGTTCCATTGAGGCTGACGGCGAGACCTCTTCTTATGGGAGCAGGGTTTTCCTGTGTCAGTCATCCTAGATTTTGAGACAAGAAATGACTACATAGTCTGGAAGAGAGGAGGGAATATCTTCATCTCCATAGGATTTATTTGTTCGGGTCTTGTCTCTGAGGAGTCTAGCAATGTTTAAAATATTTGCAGAGAAAACTTACCTCCCTCACAAGGAGAGACAAGGAATATCACAACCAAGGACCCGGTATTGTGGCTTCTTGGAACAACCATCTCTAGTAGCTGTGAATTAATAGATGTGCGTACTTCCCGTCCATTCTATCTGGGCCTTCAGAAGGGTCTTCTGAAAAGTTAGAGCTGTCTCTCATGTGCATATAAAGAAGGAAGAGAAGGCTTGGCTAGGAGTGGCAGAGTGTCACTATAAAGAGCAGTGACTCCTGAGGCAAGCATGGCAGTGAAGGTTGGCCCAAGCAAGCTCTTAAGTTTGGGATAAACAGGACGCTCTTGCTGGAGTAGGAGCATTGATTTGCTGACAGTACTGAGACTAGCAGTAAGGAGCTGCCTAGCACCCCAAGGGCAGAGAATGGAGGTCCAGACTGGAGTGTGCAGGGAGTTATGAGATTGGGGAGGGATGTTAATGAGGACCTGGGCTCTGGTTTTCCCACAGGTGGTAGATATTAACAGAACTTAGTTTTTCTAGTAGTGTAATTTCATTTGTGCCCAAAAACAGTTGAAGCCTGGTAGACATTTAGATGATGTTTATTTTCATATTGCATAGCAAGGAGTGAGGGCAACCCAACCAAAAAAAGCCAATCAGTAAGCCAAACAAAGAATTTGATTGCCCAGAATATAATAATGACTATTCAATTTTGCCTCCACCTATCAGATTTTCACTACTCTAGCAAAAGGGACTAGTCATTTTTAGCAATTCCTCTCAGTATAGTGTGTGCAGTAAATGAATTTTCAAACTTGTAGTTGACTAACTAAGGAAGAGACTCCTTCATAATTTGCACATAATAGCCAGAGAGATTCAGATTTTTGACGTTCTCAGGTAGGTCTTACTGAACTACTTATGCTGAAAGTTGTTTAAGTGAAGAAGTTTCAACCATGTCTCTGGAATTCTAAAAGGACTGACACATGCATTAAATTTTTTTTTATAGTTTTGATTTACATTTTTCCTTTTTTTTTTTTTTTACCCCGTTTTTACTTTCCAGTCGTGCAGTCTCTTTTATAATACTCTTACCTTCTCTAACTTAAGGATCTTATATTCTAGAGACAAATGCTCCTAAGGGAAAAATCTTGTTAGTGAAGTCATTTTGTAAGTATTTTTATGCCACTGTCATTCAATGGCAATATTTCTGGAGTGGTGTTTTCCCAATACACTTCTTTTTCCCTCCCCTTCTGACAATCCTCCTTCTCAGTGCTTCTTCTAATTAGACCCCCTGCACCCTCACTAGCAATACATACATGCACAAGTCAAGTCCTTTGCTATTTTCCTTTTGATGTTTGGGGCTTTTGTAATTGAGCTGGAATCACAGAAAAGATTTTTCTTTTTAATGAGCTAATGTCAAGGCTTTAGTTGGGAGGTGAAATATCAAAGTTATTGGTTAAAATGAAATTTGGTGCTTCCATAACATTTCATGATACACTTGTCCTCACGTCTCATATTTCCCACTTACAGCTAGGGCATTACTAAATGTTTTTAAATCGAAGAACATAGTGGCATGAAGAACCTGTTTGAAAATATTACTACATATGTTAACAGAGAAATGTCTTCACCCTGTGGCTCTGTGGTCGTGGGGAAACAGAAACCTAACAGCTGATAGAATTAGAATGTAAAGCATTAGGTTTTCTAGAGATGTTTGGGCTTTATTTGTGGCTAATTAACATGAAGTCTTCAGTGGGCATGACTCTTTTCTAAAATACAGCTAGTTTTATCACTTAATATTCATAATAAATATGCTACTGTATAGAAATAGACTCTCCAGAGAGCAGCAGGAAAATTAAACCACCAATCTAAAGGAGCCAGGTTTGCCACGGAGTCTGTACCTTTCAGCATCCAGGGTCCAGTAAGCATGGAGGCTGACACACTAAACCGCAAGTAATAACATAGTCACTCCTGTGGAGCAAATAGGTCAAGACTGCTGACTGGATCTTCAGAGACCAGTGTACACCCTCATTCTAGGCACATAATCTCCCACAGTCTCGAATTTTGCCTCAGGTCCAAACACCTGTCTTCAGTCTCTAGGTTTCTTTTTCAGTAACATTAACCTTTCTTCCTGCTTATTCTTTCACAAATAAAGAGCTGGAGAACCCCATGTTCCCTTTTGTTTCCCAGTCCCTTTCTGAACAATCTCTATTGTCTGTCTAGGGCATTGAAGAGCCACTCTGGAAGTAAAGTAGATAGTTTTAATAAGGTTTAATTGTTTTTTTAAATAAATTCTGGAGGATTGGGGAAAGCAATAGCCAAAGAAGCACAAGCTCCTATAGAACAAAATCTGTGGAACTGGTGTGGCTACTCACATAAAAAGGAGCTTTTCTCTCCACTCCTTCCCTCATGTAGAATAGGAGACTGCCTTTCCTGTGAGAAAAATCCACCCACCTTCAACACACAAAAACATACTTGTTTTGTCTTTCAGGTCAAATAAGAATACAGTGACCACCATGAGGGAAATTGCAGCTTAAATAGGCTCTAGATATTTCAATCAATTGGAATTTAAATATCTGATTTATTTGAACTTACTTGTTTTTTTTTTTCAGCACAACCTGAAAATTCTTACATTGTGCCACTTTTTCTGCCTATGAAGAGGAGCAGTGAGATCATTTACATGTGAGTGAAGAAAGGCAAGGCAAGGATATAAAAGCAGTTCTCAGTTGATGGAAATGCTAGTTACACAATAGGTGTGGGAAGAATTTTCTTTTTCTCCACAAATTACTTTTAAGGAAGATCAGTTAACCTTCATGTTGCAAACTTGGATCTGTGTTTACCAAATATGAAAAAGATCAAATTAGTAGAATTAATCTGAACAGCAAGATTTTCCATCTAAGTACTTTTACCAATGAAATCAATATTTGTCTTTAGCCATAAAACAGTTAGGCTATTTGGAGCAGACATCTCATTCATCCTTATGGTTTTATTGCTATTTCTGGCATTCCAGCCATGAAGGTAGCCCTGATGAAGTAGACCGAAGAGTCAGGTTGCATTCTAGAAACTAAAAAGTTAAGTTGAAAATATATGCTTTATCAAAGCCCTCTTTCGTTTGGTATGCAGGAAGAGGTAAGAGGTGAATTGCCCAGGAATGTTCACTGAATAGACCATGACTTTCTGAACTTGAATATATCTCCTTGTCACCTTAACTCTGCTAGCACTAATATTCTGTGTTTGAAAGAAATTAGGTCTACAGGGAAATCAAGCTTCTAGACCTCACAGAAATGAAATATTCAATACTCTGCTTTTTCCCATATTCCCTATACATTTCTCTGAGAACATGTGAGATGAGTTTTAAAATTGCTGAAGATGTTCAAGTTATTATTACTATTATTTGGAGCCATGGAAACAATAAACTAAGCTAGAAATAATTTGAAGAAATAGCAATATTGGTAATTGTTGGAGTCTGCAGCCAATAATTGGCACCCTCTCCATGTGTATTCAATAACTGTTTGAGAAAAATGCACAAGTCAGACAAATACACCTCACAATATAAGTTTTATTGATGGTAGAGTTGAATTAGAAAAGGTAGATCGAAAATATGACCATATTAGGATTTCTCTGTACATTTCTCTCAGAATTAAATAACTCACCTAGTCACTGACAGCACCACAGGCCTCTATATCTCTACCCCTGTCTCAACCCCACCCCCAAAGGTGGGAATTTTAAGAATACATTACCCAAAACAAGAGGCTGAAACTCATGGTTGTGTGTTGGCCGACCCTTTTCCTAATCCTAGCAGTCAGAGAAGTCATGCCTTTTCCTTTGGGAGGAGTAAGTGAACTAGATGGACAGAAGCAAGGAATTACTTTCCTAATATTTCCAAGAACAGGAAATGTCTGTTTCATTGGCCTGATTGGGCAAGCCAAAAAAGATGAAAATGGTTCATTTAACAATAAACCTCTATGAAACTATATGAATTTTATAGAAAGAATGGAAGTATTCCAGAGTTAATGGTGTGTGAAGACTTTATTTGAGGCTGATTTATAAGCCTTCAGCCAAAGGTAAAGAACCTTCTGTACTGACCACAACAATAAAGGTACCTAGGAGAAACAAACTAAAATGGATTTCTAGACCAGTACACAAACTTATTTGTTTTATATTCCGTTGAGCTTTCTAACCTTGAAGGAAACCTGAATTTTCTACTTTCCTATATCTCTTGGGCCTAAAGCCAGTCCTAAGAAGTATTTTTCATTTCTTTGCTGCTTCTACTCAGACTCAACTGAAACTCCACTTTACAGAGCTAAAGAACCCTCTGAGCAAAAGATACTCATCTTTCACTAATCTTCTCAAACTTCATCTACTTCAGTCAAAACCTCTGAAGCCAGATGCCCTCAGATTCTTTAGTTCTTATTTATAATACCCACACTAAAAGCACAAACGATCCAACTTTGAATTCTGTGGTGTCCTCATATAAGAACTATGTGTCCTTTTTTGCAAGAATCGGCATCACCCAATACATACGTTATGCTATCACAACTGAATTCCCTGCTCCATGCAGACATCCTTGATTGGCCATGTTGTGGCAAGTATGGCTAGCTGATCACAATATTATTTCTTTTTCATTCTTGGACTCAGCTAGATCACATATCTCAGATTTCTTTGTATTTAGCTAGGGTCACGTAGCTAAAGCCTAGAACTAATGGAATGTACATGGAGGTGGCGCGTTTGACTTCTGTTCCTGCACAATAAAACTACCTATGCATTATCCTCCATGCTTCCTCCCCTTCTCTTGAGCCTAAATGAAGATGATACCCAAGGAAACCTTAGAAGAAACGTGTTGAAGATGAATGAGACTCCATCTATCTGGGTCCTTCAGTGACTTCATGGAGCAGAGAGTGCCCTGTCTCCCTAGTCCATCAGGCAAGAACACCCACTTTTCAGTGTCAATAAGCAAACTTCAATTGTGCTAAGCCACTGAAAATTCAAAGTGTATCTGTTATAGAAGATAACATTACTTTAATTAATACTCATGAGTCTGAGTATTAGTTTCATTTCTTAATGAATCCCAAATCTCTTTCAGCCCTGAAAATGAGGCAACAACCTACCATCATGGTTGGCACATGGAATAAAACTACTTGCCATTCTTGCTACAGGGATGTTGTTGGCATATTTCTTCTCCTAGACTGAGTATTGTTCTGACCTCTACTCATTAGTTTTTTCTCAAATTAGTAAGTTTATGTCTTTTAAAATTGTTCAGTTTACCACAATAAATATTTAAGAACATAACCTATGAGCAAGTTACTCATTATGCTGATTCAGAATATCAGTAGGTTTTTCCTACTCTGTCTTTCTTCAACGTAACTATTTGATACTTTCTAGGTATCCTCTCTGTGACAGGAGAAATAAGTTTGGTCAGGTTGTAAGGCAAGTTATATTTATTGCATAAGTGTTGTATGTTCTTTTGCTTGGTGATGTGGCATATGTAGAAATGCCAGAAAGGATCTTTGACTTTAAGAAATTTTGAGTTTATTATGATAAAAGTCATTTGTATATTACTATCAAGAACTACATAAAACCAAAGAGAACAATTTTGATTGCTTATATGCCAAATACTGTGTTAAATTCCCTCTATATATTATCTTTTTAATTCTCACCATAAAAAACAAAAGAAACCTCACATATTTTAGAAAAAGGAGGAAGCAAGGCTCAGAGCAGTTCAACATAGTCACTAGCCAGTGAGTGGTGGAGCCAGGACATGAACTCAGGAATCTGACTGCAGAAATATAACCACATAATTCTTAGCCACTGTGCTATACTGCATTGCACACAATTGCAGTTATAACTATTAATTTAAATAGCAAACTTATTTTGCAATTATTGAACGAAGCTTTTAATAGCCATTATCTCATTTGATTATCGCAACAACCCCATGAGGTATGCACTATTATTTCTAGTCATTTTACAAAGGAAACTGAGTCACAGAGAAATCTTTGCAAGGACACACATGTGGTAGATTTTGGCACTAGCATTTGAAAACAGGCTGTCCAAACTAAATTTCTTTCCTAAACTTTTGAAAAAAAAAAAAATCTACAGAGAAGTGTCAAGCATAACCCAATAAACACTTATGTACCCATTATCTAGATTCACCAATTATAGCATTTTCCACATTTGCAGAGCCCATACTGTTAAATACTATAATTACATAGCTGAATTACTTGATCAGATTAAATGCTTAGAGGAATTTATAGAAAACTGAATTAATAGATAAGGGAACTTTATAAAGGTGTGTTTTGAACTAGTTGTTAAAATTTTTAGAGAAATAGAAAAAATAAAGTGTGAAAGTAAGGGACACTCTGAGCACAGTGGGATGGTCATGCAGGTGCATGTGAAGAAGATGTTTGGGTTGAAGAAAAGGAGAAAACTAATTTGAGATTAAATTATGAATATCTGAAAGCTAAGAAAGAAATTCGGATTGATTATCATAGAAAAGAGGGAACCGTTGAAAGTTTGTTCACTAGGAGAAATAGCAGCTAAATAAGTTTTGGCATTTATAAATAATTAACTTTTTGTTGTCTTTTATGAACTTCCATGGAATAGTGAGACTCTGAAAGAACATAACACTCATTCGATTCAAGACTTAAATAATGTTTTTGAAAATTAATAACTTGAAGAATTTCTGAAATGTCAGTGTATTAAGTGGCCCTTGGAAAAAATTAGCAAAATCATAAATGAAGGAAAATATATTTTTTTCATGATTTCTTCACCCATATTTAGCACCTCTCTGTTTTCTGTAAGCCAGGACAAGGAAGAGACAGCACATTCTTTTTTGCTTGCTATCATTGAGACTGAAGGTATATTGCAGAACTGCATTTTATATTCCAGAACGTTCCCTTTTCCTCCAAACAAAAATATACCTGACCTGTTGCCTATCTTCTTAGGGCCCTCTTAAGTCATGTTACCCAAACTAGTGAACTTAAAGAACTTAGGAGCTAGATTTTAAAAATATAATGTATTCCTCTTAACTGATGTGTAAAGTGAAGAGATTTCAGAAATAATAAGCAAGCTGAGGATATAAATCTGTCAAATCTGACCACATAGGTGGCCAAAAATTGGACTTATGCTTGTGTTCATCACTGGACATGGCCGCTACTTTTAATAAATGGACAAGCAAAAAGTATGTTGAGCTATAGTGCTGCATCACTGAAGTTTTAGAGTTATTGCATTCTAGAGGCCTGGATTCATGGTCACTGAGCAGAGGAGCTGGCAAAGGAAGGCTCTTTTTCCATCTATATCTGCGAGTCATTGCCCGTACTTGCCATGCTTGACAGGAAGAACTGAGATGTATGTTGCAAAATGAATATGCTGGCAATGTGTGTGATATGCCTCTAACATTTCAAATATGATGCAAATACATGACATGCCTGTCATCTTAACCTTGTAAATCCCTCCGGTTTCCAGTGTGGTGAGTTGTAAACAGTCATGTTTCCACGTCAGTAGTATTCTCTGCTATTTCAAGGTGAGAAAACCTTGAAATAAACAATAAACACAATAAATGCAAATGCTTATTTTTCCATGTTAGTCAGGTTGAACCAATATCACGTGAAGATCTAAATAGTAATGCTTTCCTTACATATATCCTTCACCGAAACAAAGCCCAATGTAATTGAATTTCTTGTAATTATATTGTGAGATGTTTTTAAAATGTTCATTTTGTTCAAAAATTAACCCAGAACAAGGTGAATAGTTTTTGCTTTCATGACTGCAAATTTTTCTATTGTTTCAAAGTTGATGGCTTTTAAGAAACCTTAATATTGAATCAAGAAAAGCAAGAAATGAGTAGTCTAGGACTACTTCACTGCTGAATTACTAGGCAATATTGAGGTTGAAGCAATGATATGAAAGTGTAATGGTCACCACATAACTATTTTGTCCTCTTGTCACATTCTCTTAACGTTGTCTACACTTTCTTTATTGAATTACCTAAATGATTCTTTTTAGTCTAGTGATTCGATGGTTTCTGAGAAGCTTGCCTTAGTACTAAATTTATAAGAAAAATAAAAAAGTCACAAATATCAATGACAAAGGATTACTGTTATAATTTTATCTGTGAAATAGTCTATAGCTAGATAGATAAAAATGAAGGAAATGTTGCATTTTTTCTATTATCATTAATAAACTTTTTTAAAGAGTGGTTTTGTGTTCATAGCCAAATCAAATGGAAAGTACAGTTCTCATATGCCCTTGTCTTCACATATGCACAGCTTCTATCACCATCAGTATCCCCTACCGAGCGGTACATTCACTGCAACTGATGAATCTACATTAACACATGATTATTAACCAAAGTCTATATTTTACATTAGGGTCCACTCTTGGTGTTGCACAATCTATGGGTTTTAACAAATGTATATGTACCCACCATTGTAGTATCATAAAAAATATTTTCCCCGCCCTAAAAATCCTGTGTGCTCTATTCATCCCTTGCTTTCTCCCAACACCTGACAACCATTAATCTTTTTACTGTCTCCATATTTTTGCCTTTTCCAGAATGTCACATAGTTGGAATTTTACAGTATGTTACCTTTTTAGGTTGGCTTTTTTCACTTAGGAATATGTATTTAAGTTTCCTCCATCCATATCTTTTCAGGGCTTGATAGCTCATTTCCCTTTAGTATGAATAATATTTCATTGTCTGGATATACCACCATTTATTTATCCACTCATCTACTGAAGGACGTCTTGATTCCTTCCAAGTTTTGGCAATTATGAATAAAGCTGCTATAAACAACCATGTGCAGGTTTTTGTATGAACATAAGTGTTCAATTTGTTTGAGTAAATATGAAGGAATGCAATTGCTGGATCGTATGTTAAGAGTATGTTTCACATTGTAAGAAACTGTCAAACTGTCTTCCAAAGTGGCCGTATCATTTTGCATTTTCATCGGCAATGAATGAGAGTTCATATGGGAGGAAACTTATTGCAAGTAGGAAGAGTGACTTCTCTGACAAGCATGTAGGGTAAAGAATTAAACACATTTGGCTCAGTCCCCACTGGGGTCTTCCTCTAAATCAAACTTATTCTATCCATAGAGCACAGACCTTCTCTAATTCTCAGGCTCCTACAAGGGAGTCTATGGTTGTTCTGTGATTGAATAGTTGGGAATGGAGTGACAGCAAGACAATTGGGCCCTAAATTTTCCATTTGTCTGTCCTATTCTTATTTTGTTTCAAATTCAAGCTGGCAAATAGAATCAATATTCTATATTGCTCTCCCCAACAGCAACAGTAGTATTTTTAACTGGAAAAAATATATGATATAATAAAGAGTGAAATAATTTAAAAGGTATACAGTGAAGAAATAGTACACTTCTCACTCCTGGTTCTAATCGGCCTTCTCAGAGTCAAAAACTATTTCTAATTTTTTAAATAAATATTCCAAGTATAATAACTGTGTGTGTATGATTATTTTATAAAAGTTGTTTCTTAACCTGGCTTGTTTCACTTAAATATGTATCTTGGTGATCATTCAATACAGTACATTTGTGATTTATTTTATTCTTTTTTAATGGTATTGTATGTTCAGGCAATACTGTTCTATTTGACCGATACTCTATAAATTGACATATAGGTTCATCCTTTTGTTATGGAAACACTGCTTCATTAATACCCTTAGCATGAATGAGTACATTTGTAGACTATATTCCTAGAAGTGGGTATGCTGTATCAAAGGGAAATGTGCAATTTAAATTTGATACATATAATTATTGTCAAACTGTTCTCTAAAGATTTTTCACCTAACAATAACATTTGAGAATGCCTATTTCTCTATACCTTTATCAATACTGCATAACATCGCATATTTTCATCTTAAAATTTTTGCTTTTTGAAAAGTATACTCTTAAAGTGGACTTCTCAATGTTGCTACAAATATCATCAGGACATAGATTATATACTTTATTTTTTGGCATGAAAAAATCAAAGAGACAAGTTAATGTATCAGTTTAACTTTTCATGAAAGAAGTTTAGTGAATAGGTGTGTATGTGGCGTGTATGTGTGTATATGTGTGTATGTGTGTATATGTGTATTTGTGTGTGTGTAAATTCTTTGTTCTTATTGCCATACCTCAAACCCCAAATTCAAACATACTTTTAGATTTCTTTAAAAAGCATATACTTATATACAAAACATTATTCTAATTTCTGGTATGAGCAGCTCCATTAGCAAAGAGCAAAATTAACTATAACAGGTATGTAATTTCATGGTGTCTTATATAAGTGGTCATATTTTGCGAGAAGAAAATGCCAACGAGGCATAGTTAAAGGTCACCTGTTTTAATGAACCAGTTTATGACTCATGGTTTTACCTTTACTTTTCTTTTGCTTTTTTCATGAGTTATACTTTGATTAGCATAGAGATTGTCTAATAATTGTTGCGCTATTTCAAATTCAAATGATTCCTTATCCAATGTGCTTCTTCATCCAGAATTAAAAACAGGTAAATTTTTACAAACTAGGAGGCAGGTAGAAAAGAAAAAATGTGAGTGGTTAGAGACAGAAAGAAAGAGAGATTACAAAGCTGATTTGGGAAATGGCTTAAGAAGCTTAAGGGTTTCTATTTTGTTAGATTCTCAGGTGCTAAAATCCTATTGAGGTAGGAAAGGTTCTCAGAGAAAAGAAAAGGAATCCTGTGTTCCAGAATTAGAGTTGATGCTATGTTTTCTCATGTGACTTCCTTTTATCTTTTATATTTAATTAAACTCAATATATCTCTATTCCCGACTCTGGTAGTGATAGACCCACATAAGCAAATAGTCGACTTAATTCTTCCTAAACGATGTTAGTAATGATCCTCCAATTCATTCTTCAATCCCCGCTTCCAACTCTCCCACCAGATTTTTGGGTGGCATGGGACTTCTGCTCTGCTGATTTTTAAAAATACCATACTACTGCCTCGAATCATATTAAAACAATCCCAAATTCACATTTACCTTGGGAAGACTGCCAAGTTTTAATAGTGTCCTTGTGGGTTTCTCCAGGCTAGGTATTAGGTAAATTTATATTATTATAGTATAGTATAGTATAGTATAGTATAGTATAGTATAGTATAGTATAGTATAGTATAGTATAGTATAGTATAGTACAGTACAGTACAGTACAGTACAGTACAGTATAGTATAGTATAGTATAGTATAGTATAGTATAGTATAGTATATTTATACTAGCCTTCTTATCTGCTAGGCCTATGTGCTATTTTATCTGATCAAAATATCCCTATGAAGTTATTCTTATTTTAGAGATTAATAAACTAAATCATTGAAACTAAGGACTTTGGCTAAGGTCGCATGGCTCAACTCACCAAAGCCAAGTTTTGAGCTCATGTCTAACGTAAAGCCGCACTTTTCTACCATAATACTTTGCAGAGACCTGTTAATGTTGGTAGGTCCCATGAGATAATGTACACAAAAATATCTGTCAATTTTTATATTAGCAAACTGTATATCAATGCTCAGTGATAATTTCCCTGTGTGTTTTGTATTATTTTATATTTCCTCTGACATAGAAATAGAAGTGAACAATTAAATAAATTAACTTAAACTTATCAGACCTATAAAGAGATTATAATAAATAATGTATACTATACACCCACAACTCAGCCTAAGTGAAACATTTCAGGAACCGTTGAAGTTCTGTAAACTTGTCCCCCGTCCTTTATATTCTCTCCTGCCCTTTCTTTTATCCTCCTGCAGAGACAACCACTATTATGAATTTGTGATTTATCATTCTTATTTATTTTTCTAATTCTCAATAAATCTATGGTAGTGTTTTTTGGTATTTTAAATCTCTGTATACATTTTAACATGCTTATACAGTCATTGGCAGCTTGTTTTTTTGTTCGATTTTATGTTTTTTAGATTCATATATGTTGGTAAGTATGCCTCTAGATTTTTAAGTGAAACCATCTCAAATGTTCTTCTAAAATGTTGTTAGTAAAAGTAGTCACTTGAGTCTGTGAGCTAGGCACTGAACCTGGGTACTTTACATAATAATTTATTCAAGCTTTATAATAGTAGGACATATATATTATGATTATTATTGCTAAAGCTCAGAGAGTTTAAATTAGTCACACAAGATAACAGCTAGTCAATAGCAGAGCTGGAATTCCACACAAGTATTTATAACTCCAGTTCTGGACTTTTTTCGATTAAACTGCACACTGTCTACCTTTACTGAATTCTAACTTTCATCTCATTAATCTTCTTCAAGGTTAAGGCCCCAAATTCCTGACCAAGGGCAAGGCATAGAGTAAGAAGGTGACCCCTATGTTCACAGAAGCTGCCTTAGTAACGCAGCCTCCAGGGTTACCATGTCTTCATTGCCTCTCATTTACAGAGGCAATAACTATTACTGTGCTGCGTAGTGACATTTGGCATCACCCAGGGCACCTGTTTCCTGAGACATCCTACCCATAGAAAGAAATAATTACTGCATGAATACATCTCCCAACTAAAACCTAAGCCAATTCACCACTCTGCACCATGATTGCAAAGATGCCATAGAAAAATACACTAGACCTTCACAAACCAACCAATGGCCTAATTGTTAAGCAAAATTGCTGTGTCTTACAATTACCCACTATTACAAACTATCCATTAAAGAGCAGCCTCTGCCTCCCTCTTGACTCTTTCATTAATACAATACTCCCACATTAGTACCCAATTATAAATAAGCCCTATCCAAATTTACATTATTTTCCAAATTACACACACAGACTGATTACTGTTTCTTAAAAGAGCAGAATCTATGTGAATACTAAGTACTCCCTTCCATTCAACATGTTATGGTTTCAAAGTCAGGTCCTTTTGAATACACGTGGTAACGGCCTTTTAACTCAGTCTGCAGAAAACCATGCGTTACACTTGGAATGTGTTTCTTCTAAAGCAGAATTCAAGTACAAGAGAGCCTAAAGAGGTTTGTTTACTTTTCTGTGATTAAAATGATATACAATGCTTTTCTTTCATTTTTCTGTCCCCTCTCTTTTTTCTTCCTTTTTTAATGTTCTCTCTTCTCACCTTTAGTGTCTCTGTGGTTCTCCCATTTTTCATAGCCTGGTCCTTCTCTTGTTTCTGATTCTCTTCTTACCTATCTCATTAGCATTTTTTTCCCATGTACTGTTTTGGCATTTCAGCCAGTTTTAATTCTCAGTATGTTAGTGTTTCTTCTGTCTGACGGTATTATCTGCCTCATGACTCCACAGAATCTCCTGTAGGAATGACCTGAAAAGGTGGCTTTGAAACAAGAGAATCTGGTCTCAAATCTCAATAGAAGTCAAAGTTCTTTGTCACTTTGGCACTCCAGGCCATCTTTTACTTTCTCAGAACACTGGTGCTTCTCAGAAAACACGTGAGAAATACTCTGAGAATTATTTGGAATGGCCAAACATTTATTTTTCTATTAAGCTTCTTTACAGATGAAGAATTCTGGTGATTGGAAATGGCAAATGCAGAAATAATTGAATCAGTTCTTTCTGGAGGGAGGATCGATATTATATTTAGTATGGTGAACCCTATTCTTTTCTCCTGAAACCCATCTATTCCTTAACCTATTTGTGATTGCTCATTTACTACTCCAGGAAAGCACTTGGACTTTGAGCTGAGCTATTAATTGTTTTAGGCCTAAGCCCACAACCCCTTTCGACAGCTTCTATTAACCACTCGATGCCACCACATGCTCTCGACAGGGTTTCTCTAACATACAGTAATTCCTAATTTTGCCTCTCATGTTGTTATCTATTTATTATGTTTTTCGATTCTCATCTAAGACATCTTTTTTTTAATTTTTTACCCTCAAATTAGAAGTTGGCCATTCTTTTTTATTAAAATAAGATTAATTTTTCAAAATTGTAATTAACATCATTGTAATTAAAGTATTCCAATAGCTTCCACCTCACTTGGCATATCATCTAAATTCTTAGTCATGCTTTATAATGTTCTGCTTGATAGGCCTCCTGCCTACTTCACATGTCATCTAGAAGAATTCTCTTCTCTCATTTAATATGCTCTAACTACATTGTCCTTAAAAGTTCTCAGACTCACCAAGTTCACTCCTATCTTAAGGTCTTTGCTGTTTCTACTTGCTGTTTCCTCTGCCTGGAAGGTTGTTCTCCCAGATCTCAGAAGGCTAACTTCGTCTGTCAATTATATCTTAGCTCAAATCTAATCCACTCTTTTCCGAGTCTTTCCATTTTTGTATGCTCAATAAATATTTGTTTAATCAATCAATTAAAGGTTGCCAATGCCTTTGATTTCTATATAAGCATACATTCTGTTTCTGTTGATAATGATGATTATTCCATTGAAAAAATTGGTCTAAAGTTTCCGATGGGAGGGAGAAGAAAGGCCATTGCGATGGTCTGTAGCATTGCGATGGTCTGTAATGCTACAGACTGTTCCCTGTACTGTTCCCTGGCTCCATCGGATCCTGTACTTCCTCTGCTACTCATTTCCTGGGAGTCTCTAGCCTCAAGCATGGTATTAGTCTGACAAAGAGATGCATAAAGTAGCAGAATCTTTTTTGAAACATCACTAACACCCGATCGATTATGGCTAGATCAGGAAGAGGCAGTGAAGCATTGATAATGCAAGGATATCATATTTCCGTGTGTTTTTCACAGTCATATAGCTCTATACTACCTATCAATAAGTGGAAAGCAGATACTGTTAGGACAAACAAGTAATCTATCATGATATCATCCTATCTTGTTTTTTTTTTTTTGTCAATCAACATTTCTTTAACTTACACTTTTTTCATTCAAGAAAAAATTAGCACACATTTTATATAAGTAAAACATGTTTTCAGCTACTCACAGTGCACCTCGTCCACCAATATTGCTTGGAGGGTGGAAATAACACAAAAACAATCTTTCAGTCATTATCCTTTTAGGCATGGTATTGCTAGTTTCTTCTGCAGATTCACAAATCTGACAAGCGATACCTGTTTAAGTTCTTGCTTCTTCATTCCCAGTCTTGGGTATGAGAATGAAGCCAACTGACATGACCATAAACTTAGCTTAGGGTTTTAGATACATTATCACTGACATAAAAACTCTCTCCCCTCATTGCCATGAGATAATTCTTTTAATCCAGCCTAAAATAGAACTGGCCTTTTCTTTCCTGTTTCTTTGTCAACAGCTATTTTTGCAAGGTTTTCATTACTTCTTAATTGTTCAAACTTCCTATCTTCATTTTTCTTGTTAAGGACCGATTTTACAAATGAGTTCATTATCTCTACCATTTTAGACTCATCATTAATTTCATGCTTCTCATTTATTAGTGGACCAATTTTCTCTATGGTACTTCTTTTCTCATTGCAGTATTTATAAAATGCCCTTGTTTTTTTTTTTTTTTTTTGAGTCCCTTTACTAGCTTTATTATGTTCTCCTGATGCTACTAGTATCTTTTTCCTATGTTTAATCGATGTATGTCTCTTTTTATTCCATATAACAATTTTTCTTTCACCGACTTTAATATAAGGTATTAAAAGACATTTATGTTTACACTTTATATTTGCACACCTCAATCTTCAAATACATTTTACATCTGTTCTAGTCTACTTAAAATATCAATAGAAGCAGCACTGGCAGAAAGAAAATTGAGACAATTTCACATCTTATAAATGTATTACTGTATATATTAAAATTTTAATCCCTAATTAGTGAAAAGATTCATAATAATTTTATCTGTTAGGCTAATACAGAGCATAAATTTTCAGTTGCTAAACTGGTGGGAATCTAAGGAAAGACTGTGTAGGTAGAAGCAAATAGCATAGGCCAAGATGTAGAAGACCTGGTTCGAGACCATGAACATTCCTGAATTATTTTAACTAAGTCTCTTGCGCTTTCTCTCTGCTAGAGTTTCTTCATCTCCATTTTGATTCTTATCTCTCTGTGTTTCTTAGAAATATGGGGTAGGGGTGAGAAAGGGAGACGCATGTATTTGCATGTAGAGCACCTTGGCGGAATCTAGGTAGTAAAAAAAATACTGTAATCCATGATTCCCACTGTGATACAACAGAGTATTGGATTAGGAAACAGGAGGCTTGGGGTTTTATTGCAGGTTTCCTATTATTTGATTTCTTGGCAAATGAGTTTTCTCATTTGTAAAATATGGGAGTTGAATTGAATGATAGTTAAGATTCTTTTATTTCTAAGTGTTCTATGTGATTCTTAAAATCCAGACTCTATTAAGTCATTCACTAGGAGGTTTATTTATATACTGAAATCATTAGGCTCCTATTAAGTACTTTAGTCTCCTCCTTGGAACTCTAAATGACCCTAAATATTCTATACACAACAGACATGCCAGCCCACAAAAGCAAATTCTGGACACCAGCCTATGTTTGAAGTTAATACCCAGGATTTCTATTTGCCTAATTCCCCACTGATTTTGTTTTTATTACAGTTTCACTCAACTTCAAACTCTTGGTATTGAGGTCCCAGTCTTGGGCTGAACTTTAACACGTGCAGAGCTGGTGTTCATTAGGTATCTCTGTGTCATATGGCTTCCATGTGTCCTCAGATGAACTAGGTCACATCTTTGGCTCTAATCACAGCCTGATACATGGCAGGGAACTCTCAGCCATAGCAATAGATGCAAACAACTCAATCTCTACCAGTCCAAACAAATTACTGACTTATGTAAGGTTGGGAGGGTGCGTCAAATAATTATTTATTAAATGTTTTGTCATTGGGAAACATTTTCTCTGAGTCATAGCTCTGCCATTTGTAAAATGAAAAACAAATAAAATAATTTCCATGAAATTTTTTTGTACATTTTTTTCAACCTAGTAAACTCCTACTTATTCCTCAAGATAAAGCTCAAAGTTTACTTCCTTTGTGAAGCCTTCCAGGAAGAGAAAGCCATGTTTTCTTTCATGCTTTCTTTGTGCTTTGTTTACACCTTTAGTCATAGTACCAGCAGAAACAGCAGCAGTCCTATAGTAATAGGCTTTGAGCACTTCCTATGCAATTGCATTGCACATGCCTTATTTCATCCTGAAACAACAATATCAAGAAATTGGTAACTTTATTAATTTAAGTTCATTGTTTTGGTGGGAAACTGGAGCCAAATAACTTGCTGAGGATCCTCCAATTAGAAAGGGTCTGAACCTAGACTGGAACCCAAGTTGTGGTACTCTTGCTCCACCAGCTGACCCTTCAAAGCATCCTCACAAGGAAATTAGTGGAATCCACTCACAGAGTTGAGACTAAGGGCCATGGCTCTGCCCTCATCCAGAGCTTCACTCTGTTTCCACGATCATGGTTTTGCTGTGCTAGATTTTCCTGTATCTTTTAATATTCTACTTTTTGCTGTTCTACTTTTTAGAACTTTTGCTTTCCTGTATTGGGTAGAATTTTAAATAATTTTCTCATTAAAGCTCTCAGTTTTCCTGTTTGGAATTCCTCCAAGTTTATATCATGTTCAGATTTGTTTTTTTCTTCTTGTTTATATTTCCAAGGAGGGTTGCTTTCCCTGTAAAACCCCTTCCTTCATATCTATACATCTTGATTGGACTACTATTGGTCTAATTTAGTTCAGCACTGTATGTGGATACCCTTTCTAATCTCCAGCATGGTAGGAAGAGTTATAGAGTCCTCTGGGTGTTTGGCAGAGAGAAAGCAGCTTCAAAGTTAATACTTACCCTCAAAAAGAAGCCCTCTGCACAAAAGTCCTAGACATTCTAATACTTCTCATAAGGTACCGCGGTATTATGAAACAAAAGTCATTCTACTTTTACTCCCAACTAGAGCCATAAAAAATTTGACATTAAATCATTTTGTACCAATGATACAAAGGCTCTACTTGCACATGAATACTTTTATTCCCATAATTTAAAATACTTAGACGGTGCCTCCATTTTATACCAAATAGCTACAATATTTAAGGCATCCTATGAGCCTCCTGAAGTGTTGCTCTGCTCCCAACGACTGGCTGATAGGAAAGAATGAATCCTTTACTAATTTCTGAGACTAGTCTGCAACAAATCTTGATCAAGTAGATAATGCCACTCAATTATTTGTATGAAATTTATTCTGAGGAAAAAGGGTGAAGAGCCAGATTAATAAACTCATAGAGACTTTATGAAATCCATTACTTGCAACATATATATTGCAATCTTCTTAATTTTGTATATCTATTGGACTTTATAGTGATCCTAGGTATCCACAATGATAATTCTATCATTTTCAGTTATCAAAGAAAAATGCATTTCTGATCCTATGGTATTAAGAAAAGAGGAACCATGTATTTGAGGAAGGTTTTCAATAATAAGAATTGAAATAGAGGTGTCTGTTTCATTACGGAATTAAATTAGCCAGAACATTTCGTTCTTCAAGTATTTCCATTAATCAAGGTTTTACTATACTTTTAGATAGGAAGTCTAATCAAGACTATCTGAGAAGTCAGTGTATTGGAGCGTCACTTACCAAAGGCTTCTAATATGCTTTTCAGAGCTTTTAGACTATGCATGACTTTTAGGAAAACTTTGGTCAAAAGACGTTTGCCTGCAGAATGTCACACAGTATATTAAACAATTGTTACTAAACCCTCATTTCCTTGTCAGACAGAGATAGCATTATTTCTACGATTGTGTGTATCTAGACAAATATAAAGGCACAATTAAATGCAGAAATGTGTTGATATATTCAAGCCGTGGCTTGAGAAATGAGGAGACCTTCCTGGAATCAAGATAGCCTTGTTTACTGGATCCAATTGCTCTTTAGACACTTGAGCAATTTAGGGAGAGATGCAGTTTTTGGATCCTTTTGTTTTAAATTGTATCATCTATTACCTAAATGCATTTTTATCTAGCAAGAAATGGCAGAGCCTAGGATTTATAGCATCAACACTCCCGGAATCAGAAAAAATGGTGATTCTGATCATGGTTGTTGAAAAGGTATTAACATGCTTACACATGTCTGTCCTTTCCACACCATCCCTCTCTCAAGCCCCCAAATATAATATAAATATTTTATAGTGATGTTTAGTAACGAGCACCCAATCCAACCTTAGAATGACTCCTCTTTTAATTAGCACATTAGTCACTCAGTAAAAATTGAGTTGGATGAATTATTCAAATAGAATTCAGCAGAGATTCAGAAGCAAATCTAAGAGACAGCAGAAAAAGGAGCAAGGCTGCCTAGTTGTTTTTCCACTCACAGAAGGTTAAAGAGGGTTCCTGCAAAGCTAAGGAGCCAAAGTCATGAGGGCCATTTGCTAATAGAAGAAGCCCTAGGATGAGTCTAAAGCTGCCAGTATTGGAGGATGACCTTGAAGCACTGATAAACACCAAGCAAAGGAGTGGAAAATATGTTGGTGAAGTAATGCTTCTTTATCTTTAGCTTTCATAGCTGAAATTAACCCCTAAAGAATACTGTTGTGTACATTGTGGGATGAACTCTCACTAGGCATTCACCTAGTGCCTAAAATACTTTTGAACTGCAAAGAAACATTTGTGTTGAAGTTTTGTTGCCTCAGGATAATTCTGTAATTTAGTGCAAAGAAATGGCCTGATTAGCAGTTGGGACCAGCAGAAGGAAGCTAACTGGAGTGAAGAGGTGAGAGAGAGAGAGAGAGAGAGAGTCAGAACTTTACTCTTCAAGCAACAAAAACTGCTCAGGGGAAGAAGAGGAAGTGGGGAAAAGCAGGAGGAAGTAGAATTTGGTAAGTCAATGACATTAATAATTGGGAACAAAAATAACTTGAAATACTGTAAGCCAAAGTCCCTAAAAACAAGCAGTAAAAAAAATCCCCTCAAGGATTTAGATTTTCTCATGAAATTGTACAGCAGCATGGCCAATAAACAAAGCATGAATCCTGCAAGATAGATTACTGTTGCGTAGATTTGAGTGAAGACAAGAAATAACATGGTTGAGAGGAGAGTACCCATGAAAGTCAGCCTGGCTCTCCAGGTAATTTATCTGCAAAAGACATTTGCTTGAACTATTTGTTTTGGTTGCTGTTCTCTTTCCATTTCATGTTGCTTTAGTCAGAGAAAAACACTTGAAGGCAGGAAGCCTGCTGGGTTGTACTTTTTTCATGCTGAGTGAGCCATTTCCCTGGGCTCAGTAGGAACTACTTTGACTTTAGCTTGATGTGCACCTTAAGGAGAGAGCTTGACTTTAAGAGATCAGGAATTCTTCAGTGGAAGGATTCTTCAGGGGGTGGGGGGTGGAGTTATTTTATGTCATCCTTGGTTGGCTACAAAATATTTGGAATAAATTGGGGTCTAGAAACCATTACCTAGTGGCCAAGTCCACAACAGACCCCTAGAACTGACCCAGATTCCTTTCCACCCTCAGAATTCATGGGCACCCATTTATTTATACGCCCACCTAAGCTGTCAGACCCAAATTTAATTTCCAGGCTTAACCTAAAAATAATAATCATTTGACTCAAATGTATCTGCTTCCGCTGATCATTTTTCTGTAATTGTTTGACCCCAGAATAGCCTTGAATCAAAGAAATCCCTGTGTGCAAGGATATCATCAGAGGGCTGGCAAATTGCTTCACAGACCAGGGGTCTCTCTCCCACTGGGCCATCACAGGAGGTGATTCTATTTCCAGCTCCAGCCTCTGAGGGACATATGGAGACTAGTTCACTTCAGCTAGAATTATATTGCCTCTTAACTTGTTTATTTGATCCATGCTAATGTGTGTCCATGTGTTTGCAGCTACCCTTGTTACCCATTAAAATGTTAAGAAGCCCTGAGAGAATGGGAAACAAGATTAAGTATTTGTCATCCTGGGTGTACCCTGAACATAGTTAAACAATAAAGTGTCTAAAATTAATATAAAGGGTAAAAGTTTTCCTCACATTCTCCAGAGGCAACCGCAATTATCATTTTAGTTAGCTGCTATTTCTACTTCTATTTCTTGCCTAACTTCAGACTGTCATGACTTCCTAGAAATAAAAAAAGATTTGGCCATTATAACCCTATTTCTTACCTCTGATTTGATGAACTATATTATTATTGTTTCATTATCAAGTTATACCAAATTTATATTCTGACCTATAAACACTTTTCATGTTTCTTTGCCCTCAGGTTAAGTTTAATAGCCGAAATAGAATAAAAGCAGACTATTATTATATAAATGTTATTTACTCTAGATCTATATAGCAAGAATGAATTGATAGAGAAAGAAAGATAATTCTGTAATTAAATCTTTGCTCAAATGAGAATGATTCGTGTGTGTGTGTGTGTGTAATTGTGTGTGTGTGTCCATTGTGTGTGAGTGGAATCCCTTCTAATTTCCTTGCTATGTTCTTTATTGTGTCCGGATCATTTTCTGCTGCCATTATTTCTTTTGTGTCATATCACCCTTTTTCTTGTATTACTCTTTTGCTGCTTTGGAATGCTGCCTTGAGAGGCTGTATAATTTATGAGTCCATGCATGTCCAAAAATATCTTTATTTTGCCTTCATACTGTTTGTAGAGTTCATTTTAGCTAGAATTCTAGTACCTTTTAGCCTGTTTATATGATTCTTGCTAATGTATTCATTGCTTCTCATGTTACCTAGCAGGATTTAGGCAGCCCTGAGGAAATGGGACACGGGATTGTATAAATCTTTTTGCGGGGAGTGAAAGATTAATCTGAATGTGATGAACAAAAACAAAGGGTATAAAGTAGGCATTGTCACTAAAGGGCCAGAGAGTAATTACTTCAGGTTTTGCAGACCATGTAGTCTCTGTCACAGCTCTGCTGTTGTAGTTAGAAAGTAACCATAGATAATACATAAATAAACGAGTAAGGCCATGTTCCCATAAAACTTTATTCATGTACACTGAAATATGAATTTCATAGTTTTCATGTGTTACTAAAGTAATTTTTAAAAAATTATTTAAAAATGATAAAACCATTCTTACTAATACAATATTATATGCCAACTATAATTGAAAAATTTTTTTAATTAAAAAAATAAATAAAAATAAAAAACAAAAGTGTTAAAACCATTCTTAACTCACAGGCCATACAAAAACAGGCAGCAGGCTGATCTCTGGTTTAAAATGAAAATAAAAAGTAAAAGTTTTTCTTTCACGTTCTGTTATTACAAAAAATATTTGAAACCTAAACACCTAAATAAGTTTCAATTTATTTTTTCTTTAATGCTTTGAAGAATTTGTTCTATTGTTTGCTAGCATCCTAGATCACTAATGAGAAGTCTGAGACAGTAAAGCTAGCGCTGGGGAGTGGCTGCAAATACAGATGAAGCTTCACTTGCTTGCCCGCCACTCACCTCCTGCTAATGTGATACTCTTCTGCAGGGGTTGGAGACCCCTGCTCTATACTGACTTTCTCCCATAAGTGCTTCATTTATGGTTCCCTTTTATTCCTTCTTTTTACTCCTCCCCTCACTACCATCTTCCCAGATATACTATGGTTTCTTTTTATTTGCAAATATTGTTTCTGTCATTTTCTTCTTGAGGAGAAAGGAAATAGATGTAGATCCTTAGTCTGTTCTCTTGAACAGGAAGATAAGGATGAGTAAAAGTTGATGGATGTATGAGAAAGAAGAAAAAGAAGTTGTTTGAATTCCATGGTACTGCATTTGGGATAAAATGGGAGAAACTGAGTACCCTGGAGGAAGGAGGAAACCAAATCAAACTTTGACCCCTGGACCATTGGGGAAGAGAGCAGATGTGACAATACCATTTCTAAACAGAAGCAATAAAATTTCAACTACCGTTGCATAGCTAATAGATCTAGATGTTAAAGTGGAGCTTTACAAGTTAAGGTGGGACCATCGATCTGCTATTAAAATGTTGCAAACATGTGCACGACCAGTGAATTTAGTCACGTAGAAGAGGCCAGGCTAGGTTTAATTCATTTCTTAGAGGCCTAACCGGTTGACCATAGCTAGGAACAAGTATGACAAATTCCACTAAAGTCTCTTCTATATTATGAAGTAATTAATGTTTATTTAAATATGCTACCAAATCTCTCCTGTATCAATGCATGTGATTTCTCAATTAGCAGGTAAGTCCACCTGTTTTTATGTTTTCTTGTCTTTAAAAGCATTTTAATCTTATCATCTTAGTGAATGTCATGGTTACCTCACATTAAAACCTCATTTTGATGTCAAAATATTTGTTATACCAGCTTAGTGCAGTCATGGTGTAATCCTGTTCTCCAAATTCCTTCATTCATCAATAACCACCCTCACAGTGCAGTTTCCTGGCCATTTGGTATCACCTTTATGTTCTTCCTTTTGAATGGTCCACAATTTGCATAAATGAGGCCCAGAAGGGTACTCTGTCTGAGTTTTAATGATATTCATGAACTAAGTGGAATTTGGGAGGCAAAGAAAAAGAACATTAAAAAAACCTACCCAACCTAAAACACTGAGCTATTCCCAAACAGAGTGTACAGACTACAGATATTCATTTTGTGTGCAAATAAAATCTAATCTTTCTCTCCCTCTCTCTTTCTCTTGCTTTATAATGCAGAACAGCTGTAGCAGTTTGCTCTTTTCCTCTGAGCTCTGAATAGTAACTCGCAAAACTGATCTGAAGCCAGGGAAGAAAAACTGAGAAATTAATTCCTCATCCCCTCCTCTTTATACCATATGCGTGACCCTTAACTACATTCACACTGTCCTATTCAGAATGCGTAATACAAGCCTTGGAGAAAGGGAGCTACCAGACAAATCAGAAGAAAAGATAACCTTGCAAAGCTTTTGTTTGTGAAATAATACCACGCTGAGTTATAAGTTTTACAGAAGAAAAATACATGAGAATAATGGAGCTTTGTAAATCAATTTGGGCTTCAGAGTTTCCACTGGGGTTCAGGTATACAAATAAAAGCAATGATATTATACTTATTTCAACCCTTTAATCAGTGCTGAATTAAATAGTTTTATACGTATAACAGAGAACACTGTATTATTACCTCCCACCAATCTTATCTCTCAAGATGAAGTCATACCTAAACCTAAAAAGACTGCTGTTATTGATTTTTTTGGGCCAATATATTACATGTGTCCAACATTTAAAAAAATTATTTATATATTAAACTATTTAAAATGGAACATATTAGAAAGTATACACTAACCTATTGCACCAGAATTCTATGCACTACATTCTATGCACAACATTTCAGATGTGCATGTTTTGACAACTTTAACACATATATAGGAAGGAAAAATAATGAAGGTAGTGATTCACTGATCATTAAGATCTTTGCTATGATCTCATATTTTTCTTGTTAATATAACTAAATAAGCTTGTCTACTATTACTTGGCCAAAGTTCCTTAGCTAATATCTGATTTGCATGTAACAAAATGATTAAAATGTGTTACAATGTCACTTTACTTCAATTTACTTATCTACAAAATGAAGGAGTTGGGATAGATTATCTCTAAATTCCCACTTGGCACTTAGAATTTTTAGAGGTGCAATTTAGATTCCTCACTCTCAACCTACCAGTTGGCATAATTCATCACAACAAATTTACCTTGTCTCATTTGAAATTGTAAGGCTTGGGAAAATACAAATTGATCTCCCTAAAAATTTTCTTGTAGCTCCTTAAAATCCAAGGCTTTCTTATCTGCCCAACTACCCCCAGTACATTATTATTCTGCTTTCTATCGCTATAGACGAGCTTGCATTATGTAGAATTTAATATAGATGGAATCATACCGTATATACTCTTTTCAAACTAGGTTCTTTCACTCAGCATAATTATTTGAAGATGCAATCTGCGGTTTTTTTTGTGTACTGATAGTTTATTCCTTACTATGGCTGAGATTCCATTGCATGTATATAGCATAATTTGTTTATCCACATTCACCGGATGATGGAGATTTAAATTGTTTCCAGTGGAACTACTATATATTATTGTGGAGCTACTATAAATATTCATGCACCAGTCTTTATGAGGTTATATACTTCCTTTTCTCTTGGATAAATACCTCAGAATGAAGTGGCTGGATCATAGAGTAAGTGTATGTTTAACTTTTTAAGAAACTGCAAACTGTTTTCAAAGTGGTTGTACTATTTTATATTCTCGCAAGCAGTGTGTGAGTTCCAGTTGCTCCATAGTAGGGAACAGCAAACTATGCCTCATTGTCCAAATCTGGCCCACCATCTGTTTTTGTATGGCTTGTGAGCTAGGGTTGCTTTTTATGTTTTCAAGTAGTTGGAAAAAAATTCAACATTAACATTTTGTAAAATGTAAGAATTATGTGAATTTTGGATTTAAGTGTCCATAAATAGTTTTATTGAAATACAGCCCTATACATTCGATTACGTATTATCTGTGGCTGCCTTTGTGCTGTGTGGTGGAATAATTGTGACTGAGTCTGCAAGGCCCATGAGGTCATAATGTCTCCTCATTTTGATTATTTTTAGTTTCAATTGCTAAAATTTTGTTAATAATTTATATATCTATGTTCATAAAGAATATTGGCGTGTAGATTTGTTTTATTGTAATGACTGTCTTGTTTTGGTATCAAGGTACTGCTAGCTTCACAGAATAATGTGGAAAGTGCTTCCTCTTCTATTTTCGAAAAGAGTTTGTGTAAAAGTGGTATCACTACTTCTTTAAATGTTTGATAAGATTCACCAGTAAAACCATCTGGGTTTGGACTTTTATTTGTTGAAAGATCTAACTAGAAATTCAATTGCTCTAACAGATATGCAAATATTCAGGTTATCTACTTCTTGAGTGAGCTTTGGCAGTTTATCTTAAACTTTTCCATTTCATCTAAGTTGTCACATTTATTAGTAAATGTTGTTCAAAATATTCCTTTATCATCTATTTAATGTCTGTAATATCTGTAGTGATAGATTCTCTTTCATTCAGATATTAGTAATTTATATAGTTTGTATTTTTTTCCTGTTCAGTATGACTAGAGGTTTATTATTTTTGTTAATTTTAAAAAAGAATTTGTTTTTCTTTTTATTGCTATTCTCTTTGTGTGCGTGTCTCTAATTTTTTTCTTTAATTGATTTCTGCTCTTATCTATATTATTTCCTTCCATCTTACTTTGGGTTTAATTTGCTCATCTTTTTCTAATTCTTTAAGGTGAATTTGATTGGAGACCTTTCTGCTTTACTAATTATGTTTTCGATGCTATAAAATTTCTTGTAAGCACTGAATAAAATGCATATCATAAATTTCAATATGCTGTATTATCATTTTCATTCAATTCAAAATATATTTTAATTTCTCTTGTGATTTATTATTTGGACCACATATCATTTGTTTTTCAGTTACAATGTATTTGGAGGTTTCCAGAGATCTTTTATTATTTATTTTTAAATTAATATGGTTGAGAACATATTTTATAAGACTTGATCATTTTAAAATTATTGAGAGCTATTTTATGGCAGCATATATTTTTTATTAGAAAATGCTTTATGTGCACTTGAAAAAAAATGCTAGGTACAATGTTTTACAAAAATCAAATAAGTCAACTTTCTTAATAATATTGTTTGTGTATTCTATGTACTTACTGACTTTTTGTCTAATTCTATAAATGACAGAGAATGAAATGTTGAAACTCCCAACTATAATTGTGGATTTCTCTATTTTTTCCTTGCTATTGTTTGTTTTTGTTTATATTTTGATGATTATTATTAAATTCATAAGTGTTTAGGCTTTTTACATCTTCTTGAAGAATTAATCCCTTTATTATTATGAAACAATCCTCTTAATTCCTTGTAATAATCATTGCTATGAATTCTACTTTTTATGATACTAAAATAGCTACTCCAGTTTTACTTGGAATAGTTTTTAGCATGGTATTTTTTTTACTCTTTTACCTTTAGCCTACCTGTATCTTTATATTTAAAGTGAATTTCTTATAAATAGCATGTAGTTGCTTCTTGCCTTTTTACCCAATACGATAACCATTGCCTTTAAATTGGATATTTAGACCATTTACATTTAATAAGATTATTGATATGGTTAGGTTTAAATCTATCACTTCACTAGTTTTTATTATTTGTCCTATTTGTTTTCTCTCTATTTCTGCCTTCTTCTGGATTAATTTAGTAGTTTTTATATTTCTATTTTATCTCCTTGATTCGTGTATTAGCTATAACTCTTTTTGGATTTTTTTTTTGTCTGTGTTTATTTGTTTGTTTTCTGTAGTGGTTGTTTTAGTGTTTATTGTATATATTTGCATAGAATCAGGGTGCTTTCAAACAATACTATCATTCTTCTCATGTAGTATAAGAATTTTATAGTAGTATACTTCTATTTCTCCCTTCTTACTGTTGTTGGCATGCATTTCATATGTACACGTATTATAAACAATACATTGTTATTATTTTTGCTTTAAACAGTCATTTATTTTCTGAAAAAAATTTAAAATTAAGAAAAAATTTCTTTCATATTCATCCATATATTCGCCCTTTCCAATACTCTTTATTCTTTTATTTAGATCTGGTTTCCATCTAGTATTATTTTTCTTATGCTTAAAAGAGTTACTTTAATATTTCTTGGAACACAGGTACTTTTGGTAATGAATTCTTTTAGCTTTCATATTTCTTAAAAACTCTTTTATTTATCCTTCATTTCTTCAAGGGTTTCTTTCCCCCTTTAGTTGACGGGTTCCTCTTTCTCCTGTACTTAAAGATGTCTTTTATATTTCATTGTCTCTGAAGAAAAATTTGCTGCATCCTTATCTGCGTTTTTCTATGTATAACATGTCTTTCTATTCTAGCTGATTTAGAATTTTGTCACTATTTTAAGCAGTTTGATTTTGGTGTATCTCACTGTTTTCTTCCTGTTTCTTCTACTTGGGCTTTGTGGAGCTTCTGGGATTTGTATGTTTCCAGTTTTTATAAACTTTGGAAATTTCTCAGCCATTATTTATTTAAATATATTTTTCTGACTCTCCTCACCTTCTCCTTCTCTTTTTCTGAGATTCTAATTACATGTATGTTAGGTTGCTTAATATTGTCTTCCAACTCACTAGTGCTCGATTCATTTATTTTCCTTTCTTTGTTTTATTTTGGTTATTTTCTACTGTTATGTCTTCAAGATCACTAATTTGTTCTTCTGTAGTATCTAATTGTCTGTCAATCTCAATTAGTGTATTTTTCATCTTAAAAAAGTATGATCTGGCTATCTATATATCTGTATATACATATGTATGTATGTGTGTATCTATGTCTGTAAGTATGTATGTGTGTATCATGTTTTCTCATCCTGCTCACTCTTCTCTACTTTCCTAAACACATGAAGTAAATTTCTAAATGGCATTGTGATATACATCTCTACAAATTCAATCATCCATGTCATTTCTAGGAGTGTTTCTATTGATGATTTTTGCTTCTTATTATGGGGCTTATTTTTCTGCTTCTTTGCATGTATAATAATTTTGTATTAGATGCCAGACATGGTGAATTTTAATTTTTGGATTTCTGGACTATTCTTCCCCCCACCCCTTTAAATATACTGGAATACTGGGGCTTTGTTCTAGGATGGAGTTAGTTTATTTGAAAACAATTTGATTCTTTTAAGACTTGCTTTTAGGCTTTGTTAAGGAAACCCAGAAGAGTCCTTAGTCTAGGACTAATTTGGCCTATTACTGAGGCATTACCATTTTAAGAACTCTATTCAATTCCCCATGTATTGAAAAGTTTTTCAGCCCTACTGTTTGGAAATCAAACTATTTCCAGCCCTGTGGGGTCTCTGAGGTTTGCTCCACTTGCTCCATTTCAGCAGTTCTTTCTCCACTTTTGCTAGTTTTCTCATGTGAATGTGTTGATGAGTAGTACTTAGCTGAAGGCACCCGGGAAACCTCTATTGATCTCCAGGGCTTGCTCTTTCTAATTGCATGGCTCTCTTCCCCCTGGTACTCTGCCATTGTGAATTCTAGCTTCTTGGCCTTCTAAACCCTGAACTCTATCTCCTATACCCAGTGAGACAGGGGTCTATATTCTCTATCCCACTCTGCAACCTAAAAACTGCCTCCATGCAATAAGCTCAAAGAGTGATAGGGCTTACCTCATTTGTTTCCCTCCTTTCAAGAATCATGTCCTGCCTGCCTATTTTCTGATTTCTGAAAACACTTGCATATATTTTGTCCGATTGCTTTTTTGAGTTGTTCCAAAGTTGACAAAATTTCTGTGGAGAGTAGTCACTGAAAACAAACGACGTCTGCTGACATCTGTGCCTACAGCTTACCCTATATCTAAATCCAACTTATTTGAAACTTTTCTGAGAATGTTATTTTTCTGACCTAATCCTTTCCAAAGTTATTAATAAGATTTCTGATTGGGAAGATAAGTGTGTCTGTATAAAAATAAGACAAAATAGAGATATGAACAGAAAAATGAGGTGTAAGAATTTACCTCCTGCAGTTTTACTTTTAAGGACTTCTACTCAAGTATAGTGGTACCAGGTACTCTAGTTTGACAGTTGAGAAATTATGATAGTATAATTCTATCCTTTAGCTCTTCAGCTTAGCATCCTCTGCTATCTTTGATTTGAAAGTCAGTGACAATATCTATAAACACTAGAGGCTTTATCACCAGGACAGGGGGCTCACAATCCATTATGGATTAAACACTTATATTTATTTCTTATTTTTATTCATGGGCCCTCAAGTAGGTGTTAAATGATACAAAATGGTGGGGATTTTTATCTTGGTATGTCAATCACCTCAAGAAAAACCAAAGTTCAGTACCACAGAACATATCTCTGATTTTCATATCTATTCCTCTGCAAAATTTCTAGAAAATGGCTTTGCAATGCCTTGATTCTTTTTTGGGATTTTTATCATATGATCATCCCAAAGGAAAAAAAAATGTGCCTCAGAATTGCTTGATTCTATATGTCAGTTCCAGAAGGACATACATTTGTACCATTGTGAGTAGAGAATAAAAATTATCATTCTGGTGCCACTTCTTAGGTTTCTCATTATTATGTACTCATCCCAATGTTTATATTTAATTTTCGCTCTTATTTTACCAAGGATAGATGGGGTCCCTGCATCCTGAAAACAAAATGCATGCATGTCTACTATCCATATGGGGTGGAAAGCTAGAAGTATCAATAAGAGATCAAATTTAAAAAATAAAACCAGTAATTTTTTGGTTAAGAGGCAGTATTTTCAAATATTTAAGAAACAATAATTGTTGAACAAATCATGCCCTCTTCAATTTATGTGATATTATCTATCTTTAAGAAGTAATGTATTATTTCCCACTATATTGCAAAATTGGCACAGTCTTTCCAGATTCCTGTTTATAGGAAGATGAAATTCAAGGTTACTAAAACTTGACTCAATTTAGGCTTCACTTGTGATTAGATCAGGACATTTTACTATTATAATACTTGAATTCAAAAATTATAGTCTTGGACTGGCTAAACTATTGGTAGTTCTGTAATAAATCAACAATTCTAAGTTCAATAATAAAATTCTCCTGTCCCATCGGGACCGACGATTCAATAATCCCACAACCTTTTCACTGTCCTCACTCACCTCATTTTCTCTCCATTTTCCTTACCCAGGGACAATGTTTTCACATTTTAGCATGCTCCTTCAACCCCCTTTGTCCACTCTGGCTTAATTATATTCACCTGACGAAACTGCACTCTTTCTTGAACCTAAATCCCTGTCTTTTCTGTTCTTGAATTAACATAAGCTGATGTGTCTAAAAAAAAAGAAAAACACATGACTTATTAATTAGTCTAACTTTAAAATTCATATTGACTAACCTCAAATGGCCCCTAGGTACTTTCCAGATATCTTATTATATCCAACATGCCATTATTATTTTTAAATTTGTAAATCACTTCCTATTTCACTGAGAAAATTGAATCAGGAAAAAATTTCTGTAATTTCTCACTACTACATTTACCACATACTTGAATCTTTATCCATATACTTTTCCTGCTTGTTTAGTATTATGGATAAAGTATGCATACTTTTGTGTGAGTCCAACTCCTATACTTATCTACTAGGTCCCATTTCCTTTTCCTTACTCAGACATCACAACAGCAATTCTATACTTCCCTTTGGCATCATCACTTTTTCTCCCTTTTATCAATCATTTCTATCAGCATTCAAAAGTGCCAAAATTTTTTCCAACTTAAAAAAATTTCCTGATTGTATGTCCCCCTCAGGCTAATGCTTTATTTCTTTTCTCCATGTATAACAAACCTTCTCAAAAGAACTGTTCACATGGGCTATCTCTAATTATTCGCCCTTTATCTTCTATTAAATCTATACCAATAAGTCTTCCTCTCTGCCCCATGATAGGCTCTGGTCAAATTTACCAATAACCCCATGTTGCTAAATCCAATGGTATGGGTCCCAGGCCTGGTTGGTCCCAGGTCTGCCTGTGATCCGGGCTCATGGCTAGGGATAGGACTTTGGATTTAGAATGTTGCATGGATATAGTAGGGCGCCTACACCTAGCTTATGTAAGCACGATTCAGCTTACTTTGTCACGCATGTATGGCAGAATGCCGCTATTGTTCTCTGACATATATAAAGCTCATGGGTTCCCCTAGCACAGAAGTGCACTCTCTGCAATAAAGATTGGTGCCTGCTGTTTCATTCTCATGTTGGTTCCTCATGCATTCTTTCAACTGGGTGTCTTACCACCGAAACCTTCCCTTCTCCATCATCTCAACGCTGACAAATGGTTAACCTCAGAATCCATTTGTATCACCTCTCAGTACCATTTGACATAGTTGATCATTTCATTTTCTTTGAAACACTTTTGTCATATGACTTCAGGATGCAACCTTCTTCTCATCTTTCTACCTTACCAACACATTCCTCAATCTCCCAATAAACCCTCTGGGGTTCTTGAGCCCTGTCTTTGGGACTCTTTTATGCTTTACCTATACTCATCTGTAAGACAAACACTTCCAAAATTTATATCTCCACCCTGGACTTTCATCTAAAGTCCAGATTTATATACCCAGCTGCTTACTAAACATAACCATTTGGGTGTTTTATAAGCATCTCGGACTTTATAGTTCCAAAAGTAAACTCCTGAGCTTCACCTACAGTCTTTTCCACCTGAGTAAGTGGTAAATCTATTCCTTGGCTCAGATCAAATTTTGGAAGTCATCTTTGACTTCACTTATTGATACATACCTTATATCCCTTCCCTCAGTAAATCCTTTTGGCCTTACCTTCAGAATACATCCATATTCCAGAAGATTACCACAATAGAGCTACCCATAGTGTGCAGCATTACTGCTCTCTCAAATGACTGTAATAGTCTTATTACTTGCTTCACCATTTCTCCTTTTGTCCTCCCACTCTAAGCTCTGTACAGCTGCTAAAGTGATGCTCTTAAAACTTAAATTAGATCATGTTCCCCTCTTTACTCAAAATCCACTAATGACCTGCCCTTTCACTCAGAGTAAAAGCTGAAGTCCTTACAATCACCTTGGATGACCTCATGGCTTTTTTTCATTACATCCTTCAGCAATTTTCAAATGTCAGCTCCACAGTTGGGCCTTTGCTGACCACGTGATTAAAAACTATAAAAGATCCCCTGAGTACTGGCACTGCTCATTTCTCACCAATATATTTGTTTCTAAAGAACGTACCACAACATTTCATAACATTATTTTATCTATTTACTTTTTATTGTCTGTTTTTTCTTTCAATAAAAGGTGAACTCAGTGTAGCGGGCCTTTTCCCTTTTCATTTTTTTTTCCATGTTGTAATTTTAGCACCTAGAGCAGTACTTGGTACTTAATCATATTTCTTGAAAGAATGAAAGAAATGAGGCTTTTTTAGAAACTGAACAATAGACTGTTTTCAAAAAATACCTTTATAATACAGAATAGTATAAGCTGTATAAATATCATATTTTTGTTCATACTTCTGAATATTCATTTGTTGTTAACCAAATTAAAACATCAGTTGTCTACTTCAGTAGTGATGTTGATAAAGGCACACGAGTTGATGTGTGTTGTGTTCTTCATTCACCACCCCTGCCTACAATGTATCATTGCTTTGCTTCAAGATTCCTAGTAGCTCCAAACACACACACATACACACACACACACACTTTTTATACTTAGGCACACCTATCTGTCTAATATAGTTCACATTACTTCTCACCCAGGACCTACCATTTCTACAACTCTTTTTCCTGTCTCCAAGGGTACTGTGCTCTATTTACGCCTAAGCTATCAGCTATGAATTTCCCTCATATTGAATGCCCTGACATTTTCCACCTGTCTTAGAAAATGTTCACTGTTCTCTTCGACAAATGCAGCCAGTACTGACTTGCATCTTCTTGCTATACTTATAAACATGATTATTTGTATCATTCATGTAACATTTATCCATGAAGTATGTGGCTCCATGGTCTTTCTACAACATCCACCTGAAAAAGCTAATTCTGACTGAATTTAACTACCTATCTTTGAGTTTTTGCACTTAATACTGAGCACTGGTGGGGATAAACTTACAACCTAGCAGATTAATGCTACTCTAAATTCATGCTATCCAAGTTCAACTGGGCTGCCATTGATTTCCTAATTAGTTCTCACTTCCATTTCTTCACAACAGCTATTTTCAAATTTCTCCCTTCTTAAATCTCTGTTCCTGCCAGTTTTCTTCTCACCCTTTAGCATATGTCCTAGCCTCCTACTTCAAAAAGAAAATAGAAACTTACAAACAACCCTCTCAGTTTGATGACCAAAGCAGTTTATTTACACCTGTACTTCTCTTCTTTTTCCTCTCATTTTGGTGTATGAACTGACAGTCTAATGCTAATCTCTCCACCTGTGCTCTTGATCTCCATTCTTTTCACCTTTTCAGCATTCCCACTCTACAAAAGGGGGAGATTCCTTCTCCTCTAGCTTGAACATCATTATTTTTGGCTTCCTTTCCATCAGTACTAAATGTGCTTGTGTTGCCTAACTTTAAAGCAACCTTATCTTGATCACATTATTCTCTAGACACCACCTCTTTTATCATCCTTCTTTCATAGATATAGACTTTGAAGGTATTGACCTTCTTTGTGGTTATTCTTCTCTTCTTACTGATTCCTCGACCCACTGTATTTTACCTTCTGTGTTTCCCACTATACTGGAACTGTTACTCTAAATCTTAGGATGAAGTCTTAATTTGTAGCAAAATTCATGAAATTTAAAAGCCTGCTTTTTGATCCCTACCTCTAGTTATGCCTTCCTCAGTGTTCTCATGCCTACCCTTATCCTCTCCTTACACCACGCACCATGGCTTCTACTAAATCTTAGAACATATACCAAGATCTCTCCTTTGATCTTAGGGATTTCATATGTCTGTGAATTTGGCTACATTTGGCAAGGGCATCTATAGAATCATTTGGGAGGATAATCTTTAAAAAAACAACTCACTTGAAATAGACACTGATGCTTCTTCATCAAATTTTTGTCTTGTTTTTCATGTGACTTGTGGTATCATTAATACCCCTTTGGAAGATAGTAAATTTCAACAAGACCTCGTATAGATTCCACACTTAACATCGCTTTCTTAAGGAATGAAATTCAGTACAATTTTAAAAAATTATTATTAAATATAAATCTAGTGACTTTTTTTAGTTTAGTGAAGCAAAATGTTTTATTTCAAGCTATCAAAAACATTACCAAAAAACCCCAAACAGTTTTAGTTTTATGCCATACAATACATGACATATAATAATGTAATATATGATGTAAAAAAAACCAAAAAAACCAAAAAAACAAAAAAACACTGTAGCAAGAATTCTGAGTCTTTTCTACACAGAAGTAGCTAATATCTAATTTCTCTTGATATTTTACAAGCCATGTGATTGTTGACACTGACAACTGGTGATCCAACGGCATTGCATAACTCATAGGCCCAGTGTAACAACTGGCGAGTACATCAAGTGGTCAGAAGGAATGACATTGCTGAACACTTCTACTCATTAGACAGCATGATAGCTAGTATTATAAGGGAGCACACTTTATTTTGCACAGAATTCTTGCTTTTCTTCACCCCATACCCAATATATCAGTATACCCTGTTTCTCTACCTTCAAAATATATCCAGAATCTTACTATATCATATCTATGACCTCCTTGGCTACCTCTCTGGTTCAAGTAACCAGCAACCTGGATTCCTGCAACAGCCTCTTAACTGGTCCCCCTCCCTGCTCTGCCTTTGTCCTTCAAGTGTCTATTCTCAATTCAGCAACCAAGTGATATTTTTAAAATTTAACTTAGCATTCTTCATTCCTCTATCAGAAAACCTGCAATAGCTCCCTAACTAACTCAGAATCACAGCCAAAATCCTCATCTTGACCTCCAAAAACTCTACTCTACCTGGCCCCATTCTCCTCTGAACCTATCTCCTACTCTCCTTTTTTCTTACTTGCTCCAGCCATGAAAGACTCCTTAATGGTCCCTAAATGCTCCAAGAATTTTTTCAGCTGAGGGACCTTCCTCTAGCTGGTGCTTCTATCTGGAATGCTCCTTTCCCAGATATTATCTTGGCAAATTCCCTCACTTTATTCCAGAATGCAAATTCAAATCTCATCTCCTCAGATTTTACTTTTTTACTATTGCTGTCTGCACACATCCCTACCTTATTACTGATCCTCTGTACTCTGCTCTACTTTTTTTCTTTTTACCGTAGTACTTATGTACATCTATGTACTATATTAATTACAGGTACTGTCAACTTAGCCTATCATACTCCTATCATATTCCTATTATACTATGGTAACAAAAGAAATCAATCACTTACAATGATATTTTATTTCTACGGACTGACTGAGACCGTACTTAGTGTTATTTTCATTCTGAATGTTCCATGCTAAATTGCCTTTCTCCTTGTAGAGAGAAAAGAGAGACAGCAGAAGCTTCTCCTTGGAAATAACACCCATCATCCCCACTGACATTTCATTAGCTGAAACAAGTAATATGACCAATTTTGAGGTAAAAACAAAAGAAAACAAAACAAACATAGGAAATAAAATCCTTTTACAGAAAGAGGCTTAATACTAGTTAATGTTTATTATTCATTGTCTGTTTCTTCTACTAGCACTCCAAAGGCAGAATTCTTTATCTGTTTTTCTTTTTTTTTTTTTTTTTTAACATTAAGTACCTAGAACAAAGTTTGGCATATGGTAGCTATTAAGTAAAATTTTATTGAATGAATGAATTAGCAAAGTATACTTTATGATATGGTTTTGCATTTCATAACCATCTAAAGTCTTTTAGAGTTGCCATGGTTAAGGTGATTGCTATCTCTCTTATTTTAAAAATAGGCTTATATAACAATTAACTTATTGTTGATAGCTAACTTCTAGTGAGTATATAAGAATGTGATGGAAGATAATGAATAACATTTCAATGATCAGGGGATGAGGGATCCATAGTTGGTTCTGTAGCTTTGTAACTGGCTGTTTGGCCTTGGACATGTTTCCTTTGCTAACGGAACCCAAAGAGGGCATATTATGATTAGTCTAAGTCAATAATGGCACTACTTTTCTTATCCCTTACAAAGATTGTTCTGGGATTATTTCCTAAAGAGAAAATTCTTCAGATTTTCTAAAGGACATCTGAGAATTAATTTCTTCTCTAATGAAAGAAAGAGTTGTATAAAGAGAATGTCTTTTTTAGCTCTCTTCTTCCTCTCTTCCAACTTGAATGCTATTGGGTGATTATGATATACCTGGAGCTATGGCAGCTATTCTGTGACCATGAGGTGATAAACATGAGGGATGAAAACAAATACATGGAGAATGAAGAATTAAAGAAATAGAAATAGTCAGTGTCCTTTATCATATCGTTGAGCTGCCAAAACAACCATTTAATCATTGGCCTACAGAATTTTTGTTAAGTAAACAATGCATGAGTAAGCAGTGGTTCAAGACACTGTAATTTAGGTATTTTGTTCTGGCAGCTAAATGTATCCTAACTGAGACAGATCAGTTTAGTAAAAAAAAGTCATAAACAAATATTATAACATCTCATAATATTAGAAAAAATCTTAAATATCTGAGGAATACAGATTAAAAGAGTAACTTTGGCATATTGCCAGTATATTTGCTATGGTCAAAATGCTAAATGTAAACTCATTTGATGAAATATTTATGAAGAAAAACTTTAGAAAATAATTGACTTGATTTTTTTATGTACATTGACCCAGAGAAGTAGTTTGGATATTTTTTATTTCTCAACCAGCTCTTTTAAAATCACAGATTCAGTCATAAATTGAAACATTCCATCCCATGGTTTATCACCATATTAATGTAGAAATACAAAATATATAGTAATTATTTTACTGTTCACCTAGCATACAAGCTTACTTTGAAAGAACATAGTACTAATTTAGAGCTAAATATGGTTTTATAATTTTATAGACAATGGGACATACCTTTGGAAGCATCTGGCAATTAGTATGGGACTTTGGGTATTAATGTATCACCTGTGAAAAATGGAGGTGTGCTTCAAATTCAGGAAGACTTTGTTGTTGCAGAAGGAGATGTAAAAACTTGGAGAGCTATGTTTGCTCCTATGGGAAGATAAGTCGGTGACACAGGCTAGGAAATAAATGAGATTCCTATTGAATTGAAGGTGTATTAATTATGAATTAATTTGATAGTAAATAACAGAAAATTCTATTACCATGGCTTAAACAAGGTTTTATTTGTTGCATGAAATAGGAAGTTAAAAATGGGGAACTCCGGGTTGCCATGATAGTTTAGTGATGCCATGAGAAACTAGAGTTGTTTTCATCCTCTGCTCTCCCATTCGTATTATGCATTTATTAACCTTTATATTTTCTGTCTTAGAGTTAAGAAGCGAATTTTTCACTTTCTGTTGACATTCCTGGACAGCATTAGATTTTGAGGAAGAAAACACTAGGACCTTCTGATGATATCTCATTGGCCAGAACTGTGTCACAATCCCACCCCTGGCAGCAAGGTAGAGTGGGAAACTGAGTATTTTAAATGCCTAGCCTTTATAGTAGAGTAATACAAGGGTGAAAAGAATCACAAATGAGTTCTGGAGTCTCAATAAAGATTGTAATTATATGAAAAATAGTTATTATTTATGGTCTCTTTTGTCTGGAGCTGAGAAAGTTCTTATGGATTTTCATAAATACAGAGAGAAGAAGCATCTCTTTCTACCTTTCCATTCTCATTCTCCATGCCTACAATCCACCCTCTTCCTCCATTTCTCCTATATAAACATTATCTATCTTCAGAATCTTCAGAATTTGTGGTGTTCCATGCAGCATGAAAATGTGGGGCCCTAATCAAGGATCAAAAAGTTAACCTCCCATTGTGATAGAACCACCACCCCAACTCATGCTGATAGGTGACCCACCAAGTGACTGCAACCCCTGTGCTGGGATGTACCTCACATCTTGACCAGGGGTGGGTGAGAAGCCCCCACCAAGCTGCCAGTGAATGTCTTTCCTGACTCTTTCAGTTCTTTCTATTCCCAGTTGTGCCCTGTGTGTTATCATGATTCCCTAGCTTGCTGGCAAGTTTTTTGGGTGGTCACAGCTGTGCCTTACACTGTTCTTAGTTTCACCCCAGTGCTGAGCTTCTGGTAGATCCCTGACACATTATTAGTTGTTCTTGTCCTTTGTCTTTACTGCAGCAGGGGAATTCTTAATGGTAGTCACAATCCTGCTATCCAGTGGCCAGTAGTGAAGTCCTCCCCTACTTTGTAGAGATAAATGTTTGGCATGGAGAATTTTCTGAAGGTCTTCACCATGCTCAGGTCAATGTTCTCCCTGGGGATTCCATGGCCAAGGCTTCATTGGGAGCTTAAAGGCAAATGCAGCATCCTCACTTCAAGTAGGACGGTGGAGACAGATTCACATTCTCTGTCTCGGCTTTAGACTTAGTTTCTTCTTTAATTCCTATTATAAGCTGGGATCTGATGTGTACCCTCTGTGCAGTGTCACATTCAGAGAAATACCTCAGCAATCAAAAAGTAATTAAAAGCAATTCCACCTTTACTGATATTTTGTGAAGAAGGTCCAAGGGATTTAATACATAATTCATACCAATATTCTCATTCTCTGCTGCCGCCCCCTACAACATCCTACAACAACTCTTACAGATATACATTTTGTTTGGCTCTTGGAACCTTCACTGTCTCCCTCACCCTATTAAAGCATCTCTTTTGTTTTCCTTTGCGTGTAACTGTGAATTCCCCTGATTGCCCCACTCAGTGATATTTCCCCTACCTGACAAGATGCATAGAAAGGCCCAGAGACCTCTCTGACCGGCTCAGAATCTCCCTTCAACATTTGGAGAGACAGAGAGACCTAAAAAGCAATGAGAAACTTCACTTTTGGGGGAGATGATTGAAACATTTATAAAAGAACATCTTTTAAATCCTCATCTCTCTGAGAATCAGTGCCCATGCCTGCCTGGACTTTTTCCCTCAGACAAGGAAGAGATCCGTCTCACTGAGTACACACAGAACTGTGCTCGGGGGCAGAGAGCCAAAATTGGTTTCTGTTTATCATGGGAAAAAGCTCAAGGTACTTAGTTTTAAGCTGCACTGAATCTAGTATCATTCATCTGTTTATGTTCTTTTAAAAAAGGCTTTAAAAATTCAGTGCAGAACAACAACAACAAAAAAGCAAATTGTCCTTTGATTCCATAATGGCTTTTATTCCCCAGAACTGCAGTGTGCAAATAAAGGAAAGCAAATTATGTTCTGAATTAAACTTGCTTCAGCTAAGCTGAGTCACCTTTGACGTTCCATTTTTTGAACAGAGCCGGCCGCACATCTAGAGCTATTTTGAAAGATGTCACATACAAACTTGTGAACTTTGGGATGTTCTACTTCAGACAAGTCATCTAAAGGAAGGTAACTGAGCTCAATTTACTCATATATTTCCCTAGGCTTCAGTGCCCTCCCAAATCTATTAGTATCTACAGTAACATCCAGAATATTAAAGTACGATCATTATGGATGCAGGCCTCTCTGGTCCTCTTGGATGCACCACAGATGGCAAGATGCAATCAGAGGGGGAAGATAAATGCATTAAACTTCTCCTTGCATATATCCCATGGTAGGGAGATAAGCAAATGCTGAGCAGTTTTTAGTAAACAAGTTCAGAATGCTTCTTAGGCTTTCAAATAGCCAAACATAAGCAAGAGCCTATGGCCCTAAGAAATAGGTCCTCTGTAGACTCAGAAAGAATGCTAACTGTGGGAAGTGAGCAGACAACAATACAGAATGTATACAATCAACATTAAGTAGGAGACCTAAACATTAGTATTCGACGTTTCCATGTTCTTTCGATAGAATTTATTTTTTCAATGAATGTTCAATGTAAAGGTGTCCTTAGGGCTGCTACTGATAGTATATCTCAGCCTGAACTCCCAATCTTTATAGGAGGGGTTTGGGGAATCAACCTGAAGAGAAGGCAAATGCAGCTAAAACATGTATCTGGAAACTGTTCTTTTACAGATACACTAGTTTTATTTAGAAAATGCAAATATCTGGGCTATCTCGGAGAGTGCTAATAGGGATTTTTTTTGAAATAGGGAAGCTGGATTGTACGCTTCCAAGCCACACCTGCCTTGGTGCTATATCTACTTAGAGTCCAACCTTTCAAAAAGTGAAGTTATCATTCCAAAATATTTCTGAGAAAAATACTCACTTTAAATGATTGGAAACAAAACTTCAGAGGAAGCCATGGAATCAACTGGATACCTCTGATTTTTTTGGAAGGTTAAAGGAGGCTGTTTGGTATATGGCTTGGGGCATGGATTTTAGTCAGATGGACTTGTTTTCAAATTCCACTTATACTGTTTATTTGTTGTTTGATCTTGGGCAAGCTATTTTACCTCTTTCTCAGATTCTTTATTTGTAAGTAACTTACTGCCTACAGTTCTGTGGATCAAGATGGTGTATGCATAGTTCCTAAGATAATGCTTGGCACCTTCTAGGTGCTTCGAATGGTTGTTATTATTATTAATATCATCATCAATGTTTTCGTTATATCGAAACAATCTCTGCTTCCATGTATTGCCCCTGAATGTATTATTCACATTCGTTGACTCCATAGAAAATAATCGAGTCTTTGTCTTGAACCAGGCCTTGTCATAGGTCATAAAGACACCACGTTGAGAAGCTGAAGATCCGGCAAAGTAGAAAGACTTGCACATGAATTTCTAACAATAACCTGATAATTATGTACAAAGTGTTAGGGGTGCACTGAAGAGCAGGTGCTATACCTTGAATACTGACTGTGAGGAGTAGGGTAGGTTTTGTAGAAGAGATAGCATATTTTGCTGGTTCTAAAGAGTGAATAGAAGTTCATTAGCTAGGGGATAGAAGGGGGAGCAGAGAATTCCAGAATGAGAGAAGGAATAGTGTGTGTAAAGAAAAACACATTTAGAAGCACAAAGTTCCTTGGAGTGATTAGTCATAGGGAAGCAAAGCATAGGTTTAAGGAAATGGAGATGGTTGGGGTTGGGAGAGGAGAGGAGTAGCAGGATATGAATATGAATTATAGTCAGAAACCTTGTAAGGTTGACGGGTTCACGCTTATTCTGTGTGCACTGCGAGGCTACTGGGAGGTTTTTAAGCCGGAAAATGTCACAGTAAGATTTGTGTTTTGGAAAGATAATTCTGGGATGTTGTGAAGGGTTTATGTGGAAGAAATATGAGATGAGATGCAGGCACACTAATTAGAAAATTATTGCAATAAGGAGGCATTTTAGGGCAGAGGCAGTAGAAATAGGACGAAGGTGTATTTCAGAGATAGAAAGGCAGGACTCTGAAGTAAAAGTATTCATCCCTCACCACAGTTTCTTTCAGATATGCTAAAACCATTGTTTTGAGTTTTCTGAATATTCCCTTTATCAAACCAAACATTTTCTACCCCTTTGTTTCAATTTGGAGATGCTTCGTCTTCCCTAGCATACTTTTTGTGAGCAATATAAATCTATCATTTTTCTCCTTTAAAATGAGGTGCCTGAATTAAAACCCAGACTTCAAATGTAGACTCATCACCCCCCACAAATAAGACACTATACATCTATTAATTGATTATAAAATGGCATTATCTTTTTAAAAGTCTTGTTATAATCAGCATCTTTTGAACTTGCGATCGACTAACACTTGCAGATCTTTTTGCTTTAACTTTTGTTGTGCTACCTTTTAGCATTTGCTTTGCAAGATTTCCACTCATCCACATAATCTGATATTTTGACAGAATGAATTAGTTGGGCAGGTATCTAGGAAAATCCCTGGAAGATTATATTTTGAAATAGCTTATGTTGCTAAATAAGCGAGAGTGATTTATGAATAACCACATAGCTTTTGGTGTGGACTTCTATAGAGCAACTCATGATTTAAAACATTGACCTTAAATTTGGAGTCTAAGGTGCCCAGCCCTGGAACCCTCCCACCCCCATTCCAGACAAGCTATTTTACAGATGTGGTATTGGGGGGAATGGGGAATCTATCTGAAAAAAGTACACTTAAGCCTCATTTGATTCACAGATCATCAACGAATTCACTCATTATTTCCCATTGGCCTAAATCATATGTACACATATAAGATGGTATAATGATAGTCCACGTGAAAAAAATCTAAATATTTTTGTTGACGAAGTCATAATGTGCTCTTGGATGGATCATCCTCTCTGTGTCTTAGGATGACAACAATAAAAATAATAATATCTCATGGGATCATAAAGAGGATTAATTATATTTGTAAGATAACTAGAATGCTGCCAGGCTTATAAAAACACTATATAGTAAGCACAACATAAATGTTTGTTAACTAAATAAGTATCATTTTCTCCCATCACTACCACAAATTTAGGCAGCCAGCACCCCCGCAGAGAAGAATGAACACCTCTCTCATAATTTTTGTTCTCTAGCTTACCCTCAGCTGAATAAGAATATTAAATTATTCATCAAGAAACATTTATTAAGCACCAACTATATCATAGACACTGTGTTTAACTTGTGCTTATACAAGATTACTAAGACATGATCTTCGCTTAAAAAATTTAGAGTCCAGTGGTTTTAAAAAAATGCTTAAACCACTAACTATAGTACAGGCAATAAGAACAAATTAGTGGCTTCAAATCTGTGAAGTTATTATAAGTGCTTGGGCATCAATATGTACTCACATATTTTCTCAAAAATGATGGATATTAGAAGTACGATCATTGTATGTGGTCAGAGACTGGGGAATGTAATGTGTCTTATCCTAAATATAAGTCCTTAAAAACATAGCCCCTGTCGATCTCTTGAAAGAGAGGAGAATTACTGGGTGCAAGTAACTAGAATATAGTGGGGATAATGCTAGTGCCAAATTAAAGGTAGAAAGTAATTAGGAGCATAGTTATGCATTGTGGAAGTTATCTTTGCTAGACTGTTTTAGACATTGTCATCTCAAACCTTTTTTGCAATGAGATAATAAACATAAATATCATAACTTTATTCATATTTAACTGTGCATATTCGACACCCAAATCAATAAAACACCCTTTCCTATCTGTACCCTCCAGCACCCCACACATAAATCGGAAGTCAAGTGGCATTGTGAAAACGTAGATCTTTCACTACCCTACTATGGTCATTGTAAATATTTTTCACCTTGCAGTCCTGGTCAGACTAGCTATGTGGCATTCTTGCCTACTTATAGCTGAAGTCTAATTGTGCCTTTTCAAACACAGCAGAAGATGAAGCTGGTATAATAAGGCTGCATCCAACCACTGTCCCATTTAGGGGAACTTAAACTGGTTTTATTCAGTACCATTCTTTTTCCTCCATCATCCCTCCTTCTGCTAGAAATATAAGAGTTCTGGAACATTGCAGGTATGTGGCAGTGATGAACTGGACAGCTCAGGTCTGCAGGAACAGAAGGGTACCACATTTATTGGAACTTCACTGGGTGCAGTGGGTGCTGCCCATTAAGGCCAGGGCTCCCCTGCAGCAGATGGGAGAGCAGCCCCGTTGAAGCCTTGGCTGCAGGTTTTGGATCAACCTCACTGTAGCGAAGGCTGAATGTTCTGCAAATTACAATATGGTATCCACAGATCTTTGAACACACCAAAAATGTCCCTGTTGGGAGTAATTTGGCTGAGACCTCTCTCATTCCTGAGTGAACCCTGAAGGTTCACCACATTTCTAAAAATCCTTATTTTCTATCCTTCTCCTCTCAAATGCCTTGCCTCCATTTTTATGCTTTTGACTCAGAAGTCCTAAAATAAATCATCTAATAGAATTTATGCATTTGAAAACACCAGAGAGATTAGCAGGCTATCTCTGCCTTCTGCCCTGGTAAACTTGAAGACGTGGCCCAGAAACTTTCTAACTACTTGAATGGAGATATTTAGGGGAAAGGAGAGATAGGTTGGGAAGGGGTTAGTAATACAAACAAGAAAAAGAAAAATTAGGAAGTATTTCAAACAACAGCTCAATTATACATATAGGCCTCCCATGTTATGTGGACTCTTGAGTAAGGCTGCAGATATTCAACTGTCCCGTTTTGGAACTTGCTGAGTTATCTTCGAGTGATTTTATCTCTCTAGGCTTCAATGGTGTCCTCATCTGCAACTGAAGACAACAACATTCTTTCTCGTGGGTCGTCATGAGGATTAAATGAGCAAATATGGAACACGCTTAGAAGTATGCACATGCGCACTCAAAACTCGAAATGTTTTATTGAGTTTTATTTCTTACTTAACAAACTCTGATAGAACTATTATTATAAGTGATCTTATTTTTCAGACTCTCATATCTATAAGCCTCCAAAAATATACTTTACCAATCCGCAAATTGCCAACTCTTAGAAAAGATTAGACTAGTAATCTTGTTCTTAATATCTCATAAAAGGTTAGTGTTAAGGCTCTGTAAATGTATAGATGAAAGAAACTTTGGGACTGAACTATAGTTGTTAGGGCTGTAAAGACAAAGGGAAACTTCTCAGGTTTAGGGAAGAAGAGAAGAATTTGGAATGGGGCAGAAAAGAAATTTCAAAGGTGGGCCAATGGTGTAGAATCTCTTCATTTGGCTTAAACTTAACCGCCTTCTAAATGACTTCCTTGCTGGCAGGTATCTTTTTACTTTTGTTTTGTTTTGCCTGTTTCTAATTCTATCAGAAGATATTTCCCATGGGAACATATTTCTGGCTATAAATAGGAAATCAACGGTAAAGCATGTTTCACTTTGCTTGACTTATCGATTCTATAAGACTAAAACTGTTCATATATACATCTGGCCAGGGCAAAGGACACTAGGTGAGGAGTCTGGCTTGTTTCTTTCTAAACTGCCTTTTGTGGCCCTTTCAAATCCAACAGGGCTGAAAAGGAAAAGGGGCGTTCTCTAGCTTCACACAAACTCGCAGCCATTTTGATGACAAGAAAGCAGTGTTGCTTCCCAATGTGTCTTTGTTCGAGTGATAGCAGGCCCATTGAAACCTCCTGATGGAGCTCATTGAAAATAATAGGCCCCATTATTATCTTCACTGGCAATGCTGCCAGGAGAGCTTCAAAAACTGAAATAATGACAGCACATATTGGATGTACAGCAGAAAGGCAGAGTGTGATTATGGGCAATTTCTGGCTCTGTTCTACCCACCTCAGTGGATGATGAGGGGGTGGTGAATGCATGAGGAAGGGGTATTTCACCTCTATGCCCTTTTGGATGTTTGTATCTTTTGCACCTAAATGTTTTATCTTAAATAATTTCTAAAAGTAGAAATCAAATTTCAGAATCTCTCTAGAAACTAGAGTTTGGGTCCTTTAATTACTTTAATAAAATACTGTCATCTCTGGTTACTTGGTAGGGACTGCCACTGCAAAATGTATATGAAATTTCTAGTGAGAGACAGCAAATGCAGGAACACCAGGTGACCCAGGCCTCAAATGATAAAGGACGATTTCCAGATCACAAAGGCCTTCCTTTCCCCGGGTCACCTCTCTGCAACTCCCAATATACCCAGCAAATCTGATTTTCTGGAGTCGGGAGGAACAAATGGGAAGAGGGAAAAACCTGGAAGGGAGGAAGATATTAGTCCCCAGAAAAACACACAGGGCCAGCAACAGAACTATCAGGCTTTAAGAGATTACTGGGGGAAAACCTCCCCTGAGCACACAATGACAGTTGAGCAGGAAAGGGCCCCCTCAGGGGGAGAAAGAACTGTATTTCATTAAAGGGAGAAAAAAAGAGAGAATATTTGCTTTTTGGAAACCTTTTTTTTTTTTGTCGCTTGTTATTATCTCTATGTTTTCAGAAATGAAATGTCTTAAAACCACCAACCAACACACACAGACATTATTTTTTTCATTTGAAACAACTCTAAAGAACACAGTGTGCCATGTACATCACCCTTGGGGCTTATATTTAATATAAGAACAAGATGGTCTCCCTGCTTTCCTTGTGCCTGACTATAGCTGGGGAGAGGCTCGTGGCAGTAACAGCATCATCTGGCTGTTGAGGCAAAATGAGAAGTGACAAGAAGGAGAAGGATATCTAATAGAAACTGCCCATATATGTGTCCAGTGGTTGAAGCAGGCAGTTATATTCCTCCAGTTTTAGGCAGGGAATGCTAAGAAATCTCTAGGAGTTTATTGGAACTTACATCTATTTAAGAGGTATACTTTCTATCCCCGCCCCATCCTTCTTCCGGCATATGCTCTTCTATACTCAGTCTGGCATGTGAATGCTTCCTTCAAGGTACTCAGTCCAGGTGACAATGTTATTTTATTTGAGAAATGTTACCCCTTAGGAAACATGCACCAATATACCTTACCAGCATGCATGATCACACACACACACACACACACACACACACACACAATGCCACACATGGCCCCATCTTTAGTCACACTAAATCACAGAGAGGGCTGAACCAGCAAAAGGCAAGTGATGATTCTCTGGGTTGCTTGGCGTCTGCAAAGCCTGGTGCTGGGTGAGTCCCTACACCTTTACACATCCATCTCTGCAACTAGATTAGTTGCAGACTAGTCTAGAGACTCTTCAGAGAGGTGACAGTTCTATCTCCATATCTGGCACCTAATGGATGCTCCAGAGACACTTCGGAATGAAACTGTAAACCACATATAAAAATCATTACTACTAAAAAATAAAATATGAGGTTTTAAGGAAAAAATTACATTTCTTGTTTATAGCTTCTTAAATTATGTAATTTTTTTCTTTCTAAAATCACTTACAAGTAGAATTTAAGGCCAGAATTTCATCATATTTATTAAACTCTGTCTTATTCCTTTCAGCTTTCCATAGGAAAATACCAGAGACCAAGTAGTTTATAAACAACAGAAATTTATTTCTCATAGTTTTGGAGGCTGTGAAGTCCAACATTAAGGTGCCAGAAAATTCAGCGTATGGTGGACCTACTTTCTGTTTCAGAGACTTCTTTCTGCAAGCAACAAGGGGCTGGGTAGCTCTACCCTTGTGACCTAATCACCTCTCAGAAGTCTCTCCTCTCAAGAGCATCATCTTGGGGGTTAGGATTTCAACATGTGAAATTTGGGGAAACACACTCAGACCACAGCAAACTATCATGTAATATTTCTTCTCTTCCCTTTGACTCTGGTAAGGTACTTTACCAAGGTACCTGTAATAGTGAAATGGTACAAACCATTTCACTATTACAGGTACCTTCCCCCCGAATTATCTTTCTCAACGGCAGTTAGTCTTCTTGTCTACCATGCTTGTTTTGTCCTCTTGTTTTATTATGGGGAGGGTAACGCTTATTTTTTACCTATTTTCCTATTTATGTGTTTGTATGTTCATCCTTTATGCAAAAGGGCTGACTTGATGAGAAAATGTCTTAACAGTCGATAGGAAAAAAAATTGTAAAAAGGGTCCCACTTTTCTGAGGCCTTCAGTTTTTCAATATTTATTAAAGTTTAGTCCAAGAATAACTTAAATGAGATCGTTGATCATTTAAAACACAGATTTTAGGCTCTATCCCAAATGTTCTAAATTGAAATCCTCAGGGATGGGCTCCAGTAGTCTGCATTTCCAGGATTCTGTTCAGCTGGGAACATCACAGATGGTTCTTATCCACACAAGTAAGAACAGCTAGATTCAGGCCTCAGAAAGCATAACTAGACCCATATTTCTGGGTGAATTTCACAATTATATCTTCCAAACAAAATGAATAAGTGTTGTATCACTCTCAAAAGCAATCTCTCAATACTGCACTGTGCTTTCTGCTCACAGCATAAATAATAGTATTGAAGAGCTTTCCAATGCCATAGATTTTGTTTTAAGGGGCTGGAGGGAAGATATGGCACAATGTTTCAGATAATGTGTTTCCATTCTTAGGGCATGTCCTACTGTAGAGCTGGCTGTGAAGAAAAATCTGCTGCATGTTCAATAGTGCAGTCTATTGTAGTACAAACAAAGCGCCAACCTTCTTCCAAAAACCCGTGCTTAGGGAACTTTAGAATCTCTCCTTCTGGAATACCCAGAGTATTTATTTAACCCTCAGAGTGGACCAATTTTTAACACTTTTTCCTTTTCTATGACAAAATTATTTTCAATAATGATCATGTTAAAATCAGTGATAATCACTCATTTCTTGATTTATCTTTTATTTTTAAAGCAAATAATTAGCAACTTAAAGAGAATAAATTTCAACTTCAAAGAAGTTATGCAAATTTGGTAAATTATTTCATGTATGATCTAAAATTTGCACTTACCAGTAATGTGCAGTTCATACTCTGTTTCACTCCTGCAAAGTTTAAACACGTATATGAACTTCAAATAGCCAGCTAGAATGACAGACCTGAATAACTGATGTTCTCTTTCTTCATTTTACAATCAGGTGCAATTATTGTTTATCTAATATTTAAACTCAGGAGTATATTGAACTGCAGCACTTGGAGATGAACTTGAAGGATGTCAAACCACTACAAACTTCCTTTGAACCAAACTTGTGTAGCTGAGTCTACATGGATTAGGGGCTACTGGGTAGCTGGAAGTTCTCTAAAGTAACTTCATGTGGAATATAGTATTTATTAATATATAAATAATTAAATACGCTAATTTGAAGGTCACATATATATCATTAAAACTCAAACAAAACCTCGGTGACTATAAATTAGACCCAAAAGGAATTTTTTTCACAATAGAATAGTTCACCATTGACATTGTTTAGAATTGCTGATGCATAGTGATAATGAAAAGCAGACAGTTTTTAAATCGGTTTTGTATAATACATTTACAGTAAACAAATTTTTTAATCTTCTGCAAACAATGTACCTCCTTTAGCCTGCACCTGGGGCAGCAGGTCACATTGCACAGCTGTGACTGGGTAGTGGGGAAAGTACAGCACATTTGTCTCTCTTTCGATGAATCCTATGTAGTTTGCATAATTTAAGACATTGAACTATATATCTCACCTTGGTAGTTAGGGGATACTTTTTCTACTCTTACTGGTTGAGTTGCACTGGATGGTAGCAAAATATCACTGGTGGTACTGGGCAACTCAGGCTCCCACAGTGATTGATATCACTTTATGACAGATAGAATCAGCATTTTTTGTGTGTGGGGGGCGGGGGCAGTCCTGGAAATAGTCACCTGGTTTTAAATCATCTTATGTCTCATTTAACCTCCAACTCATGCCTCTGTTCCAGCTATTCCAGGATCTTTGCAGCCAAAAGAACATGCTTTTTGTGGAACAATTTAATGTTTGTGATTTTATTTCATCCTCATGTCCTGTGAGAGTCGCTAAAAGGATGATTTTTTTCCTATTTGGTGGGTGAGGAAATGGAGGTTTAGTGAACTAGTAAGTGGCAGAGTTACAATTAGAGCTCAGGACTTCTGCCTGTGTCCTTCATCTTTGCTCTTAGGAAACATCACTCTTATTTCCTGAGCTATGTAAATACTTTTCGTTTTTTCATTCCTTCTTCTGTTTTTTTCCTCCATAAAACCTTCTGCCATTACTCCAACTTCATGAAAATGAAAATGATAGCATATAATGTGTGTCTAATATTTAACATATTCAAAAGGTCTTCCATATTTTATTTTATCTTCTTAAATTAGCTTTTCCCTAAGAAGCAAAAGTTAATGCGATCTTTTGGTCATTAAGTTTGTAGAGCTGGCACTAGATTCGAGGTCTCTGATTCCAGTCCTAGAATCTCTCTATCACACATCACACCTTTCCAGAAATACTTTTTTTGCATCTTATCTCCTGTCATTGAATTCCACACCATTTAAATATTGTCTAATTTTTTTTTCCCATACATGATAGTCTCTCCTCTTTTCCCCACCTGTATCTCCAAGTGGATTCTAACTTATCTGACTAAAAACGTGTTGTCTTATGATCCTCTTATGCCTTGTTTGTCCCTCTAGCATTTAGCACATTTCTAAGCACATAATAGTTTTTGAGAAACTATTTTTAGTTACTCGCTTGAACAATTGATTGACTGATTGACTGAAAATATCTCTTTGCCATTATCAGTCCTTTGGCTGTTGGCATTGTTTATTTTCTGAGTCTTTTCTGCATATTACAGATACTTTCATTAGCATATCCTCACTGCTCTACAGGTCTTCTGAATTTGGTACAATATTTTGACCCTCTATTTAAATTAGCATGTGAGCCCAGAGTCTTTCCATATTTTGTAGCATCTTCTTGGCCTATTTTCTTCATCTACATCTTTGGTCCTTCTCTTTTGCACCCTATAATGTATTATTATGCATTTGATTCCCCAACTCTAAACGTGTGGCTGCCTCACACTATCTCAATGCAACAGTCATCCAGATGAAGCATTAGTGAGAAAAATGAGCAGTTTTCCCTTTGTAGAAGGAAGGGTGAACTGTTCAGAAAATTTTGGCTTTGAAATTATGCTGAAAATTTCCATTCATGTCCAAGTAACAGATGAAAGAGATATCTTTTGATTAGACAAATGCCCTTGAAATTACCTGCATTTAGATTAAAAAACAACAACAACAATAACAACAAAAAACAGCTCACATGACTACAGCTATCAGTAAGAAGGTAGACTGGTGAATTAAAATACCACTGAAATGAGAGTTGAAAGACTATGAACTCACTAGACTGTGAGGTTCTCGAGAGCACAAACTGTCTAACTATTAATATTCATATTCCTGGGGCACAGATGTTTTTGTCTTATATAGATCCTCAAAAGTCTGTTAAATAAATAAACGAATAAATTAACAAAGAAAGAATGACATCAAGCAGAGTTTCAAGTCTAGCTCTGCCACAGACTAACTTGGTAACCCAAGATAAGTCAAGAACTTTCATTATGTCGACTTCTCCCAATGTAAATTTGGGGTGTGAATTGATCTAGAACCTTCACACTGGAGCTATTATGAAAATAAAATACTGCGTTCTTGTTGGTGGCAATTTTTGTTAATGGTAATGGGTTTGTTAAATAGTAGTACTATCTATTTTGTAGCAATTAAAATTGGGTTTGGTTGCAAGTAACAGGAAATTTTGCTGACTGTAGTTTAAACAAATAGGAATTTCTTTTTCTTGCATAATCTGATAAAAGGCCAGAGGTTGGCTAACGCTAGCAGCCCAGTGATGTCCAGGTCCATGTCTCCTCATTCTCTTCACTTCTTTCTCATGATCACAAATGACTGTGTTCTAGAATGAGATATGTAGAACAGGAGAAGGGTGACACAAGCTGTGTGTGTTTTATCTAGAAAGGTAATGTCTAGTTTAGGAAAGGACTGACAGAAAGTCATCTGGTAAGTGATGTCCTTAAAGATGGGTTCTTTCAGTATCAGCCAATTTTGATGCTGCCCTGCAGAAAATCTGCTTTTCCCGCTTTGCCAAGATAGAGTGATGGCCACAATCTTTGCAATAGCGAGTGCTTTATCCAACTCTCCAATCTATCCTATGCTTTACTCTTTAACTTGTGATACTGAAAGGAGAAGATATTCCATATTATCAGGGTGAAATCTCTATTGGAGTAAGAATCATAAGAGTAATAATTATAACATATGGTAGAGGAACACATTTGGTTTGAGATACGCCTGACTCACTGACTTCTGTCTTCTCCCTTAATCATGGGATCAACCTAATATGCTATTCTCATAGTTTCCGGTGACCTACAAGCTTCTTTGTACATGAGTAAGTCCGGCATACTTAAATAAAGTGTTCATTCCATCATCTGCTTGACCACGATCCTAGTCCTCCGCTCTTTTCTCTACTCACATCCCCTATTAAATTGCTCTGGTTACTTCCCATTATGAAAGTTACTAGAACCTAATGCTCTGACTTTCTGCTTATTTATGAAGTCAGTGTTTACTCCGTTGAACCCATCAGTGTTTAAAAAGGGAAGGAGAGGGAAATTTGTGACCCAGCCAATGACAAGAGGTCGCGATTTACAACAGCCAAATTACTGAGTAATTTTATTAATTTCAGCCTCTGAAATGCAATGAAAAGGTGCTTTTAAAGCCTTTCGGTCATGTGGCAAGAATACACTCCTATATGAATTGTAAACTAAGTTTTTTGCTTGTTTTGTTTGTTTGTTTGTTTCTGCACACACAGTAGAGCCTGCATTATTTTCAGGTCATCAAGATGCTTCAGGGTTATACTGCTGCCATCCAACAGATTTCTTTGTTTTAAGATTGTAATAGATACTACATGTTTTACTGCAGTACCTTTCTCACTTCTAACTACAGCTGCATAAAAGCCAAAGGTCCTTCAAATTAGCTGGAAGACTCTTAGTAATAATTTATACCTACCACAGTAATTATAGCCCCATCTTTTTTATTAATTATACACGCTCCCTCAAGATATTTCATATGCAATATTGATGGAAATTTTCACTTTTTAGTCTTCTATAGATTGCCTTCATTCACACAGAAGCTGTTTGTTGGTTTTTTTCACCCCAACAAAGTAAACTCATTCTAATCTTGGCTTTTCTTCCAAATTTGATTCTTTAACTTGTGGCTCATTTGTAATTAACATGAATTGAACTACTTGTTCCATATGAATTAGATTTTAAAAAATATTGCCCATTACTTGCTCATATACTTTGGTTTATTTGAATTCAGGGGGAGTCAAACTGACCATTTTACTAGAGAGACACAGTCTTTGATTTAAAGGTAAAAGCAGCAAGGGTATTTTTCCCTTAAAACTCATCAATATTAATTGAACAATAAGGGATTGGAAACTCAATATTTCAGAGAGATGGCTAATAATCTTAGCCTGCTCAGGCTGCCATAACAAAATATTATAGGCTGGATGTCTTACGTAAAACAAATTTATTTTCTCACATTTCTGGAGGCTGGAAGTCCAGATTAGGATGCCAGCATGTTCTGGTTCTGGCAAGGGCTTTCTGGCTTGCAGATAGCCACCATCTCACTGTCTCACATGGCAAGAAGAGACAAAGCAAGTTCTCTGGTATGTCTACTTATAAAGGCATTAATCCCATAAGGAGGGTCCCAAAAGCCTCATCTCCAAATACCATCATTTTGGGGGTTAGGACTTCAGCATATGAATTTGGGGGGTTCACAATACAGCCTATCACACTGACTAAAATAAATAAAAATCCTCCAACAACAAATATTTTAGACTGCTGATTTTGATAAACAATAAATATTTAACTGTCAGTTGAATTCTCAAGAAGTAAAAAAAGCCTTCAGACACTAAAAGCAAAGAAGATTTAAAACACAGAGGTTAAATTTACACTTAGGTTGACTGTGGTAGGTTATTGTCCAACTCATAAATAGATTGGATTTTCATTCTTCAACAGAGAAAGAACATGAGGTTTTAGACCCATGTAAAGCAGAGTATTGGTACTAAGATGTATGCATAAGTCTAAGAATCTCAAAGTATGGACTAGGAAAGAAAATCTACCTACCGTCTCAGAGACAAGAATTAAGTTTGTTGTTTTCACGAAAGTCTGGGTGAAAAAAGTCTTTTTTGAGTCCTTGAGACACTGATCCTGGGCTTGTGTAAATTAGAGGTTCAAAGTTAAAATATCTGGATGGTCTGAAGAATCTACCATCCAAGAAATAAAAAAGAAAATTAACCCTTGGGACTGGCAGACATAAGGGAAAAATTGCTCTATAGATATTCTCCTCTCACTCAGATTTCAAGGGATTCTCATAGGGGAGAAAAATGGGTTTGTAAAGACAATTATAATCTATTATGAGTGAAATCCACAGATACAAAACCAGAACTACTAGGAGCCAGGGACTTGAGATTAGAGATTAACAATTACAAAGAGAAAAAAAAAAATAAGTAGGCCTAAAATGATTAAAGACATTGAAGAAGAAATTCGAGAACATAAGCTAACATTAAATTGACAAGTTTCAAGTTGATAAAAATAGAACATGTATTTATAAAGAATTTTGTCACTGATGTTAAAAAAAAAATCAAAAGTAGGGTTAAATAGTACACTAAACAAATATGAGGAGATATTTGTGATCTGAAAAATAAATCTGAGGAAATTAGCAGAAAGAAGCAAGAAACACACAAAGGTACTTAAGAACAAATAAAATGAGGTTGTTCAACATTCTACTAAGAGAATTCCAGACAGGAAAAATAAGCAGACAGATAAGAAATATTTGAAAATAAAATGTCTAAAAATTTAGAGAATGGATGAATGACTAGCATCTTTAGATAGACGAAACACAGCTCTCTATTTATTCTCCATCTGGGTGCCCTATAGACCAAATACAGGATACCAAAGGCAGAGCAGACCTGGAAAGCTAATAGGCAGACTACAGTCAAAGAGCAATTAGATTGACAGCAAACTTTTCAACTGCAATAACAGAGGTCAGATGATGAGGAGTTATACCTTCAAAGTGCTGAGTAAAATTATCTTTGAGACTAGAAATTTATGTTCAGTTAACCTAGAATTCAACCATAAGCCCAAACTAAAATGGATTAATAAATAACTTCCAGAAGAAAGAAAATTAACTTAGAAGTAAGATAAGAGATGGAATAAACAATAGAATGTATTTCATTATTTTTATACCTCTCTATATGTGTGAAATGTTTCATGATTTAAAATAAAAAAAAATTATGAGGGTATTTTTAACTAATTATGGAAACATAGCTATCTATCTATCTATCATCTATCTATCTTCCTGTACATCTTAAAACTTATGCAAGACAGTTTTTATCATTAGGTAGTACAGGAATAATATCTGGGATCTGTGAACTTTACAATAACTTTTAAGAAAATTCATAACCTGTAATGAAAATTTGCCATCTCCAAAATATATAACAAAACTACAGTTAATGTTTTATATGTTCATTAAAATGTCTACAACACATAATATAAGCAACTTCATTAGCCGTTAAATTTAAATTCCGTAAAATTTCAAATACATTAGAAAATTTTAGATTTTTTTTACTTTGAAGAAATTCCTGATTTCTAAAATTCCAAGTCAATAAATAACAACTTAGTTTAGAGCCAAAAAGTTTAAAAAGCACAATTATAAAAAAAAAAAAAAAACTTTTGAAACTGTTTACCTCCCAAATTTCTCTTTAATGTGGGATTTGAGTATATTTTAATATGCTTGATATGATTTCCAAAAATAGAGGGCATAAGGTCAATGATGGTTCTTTAATAATTCCATTATTAACTCAGTGGACTTCTCACCAAGAATATTCATTGTGCAAAATGTAGAAGGTATGAATGGATTGATGGATTTGGTCCTAGAATTATGCCCTTTAATTACTTTTCTTCTTTCTTTGGCTATCACAAGAATATTTATTGAGTTATCATATGTCAGACACTGTGCCCAGAGTTCAAAATGCTTTAACTCCTTTAATCCTCATGATAGCACTAGGAAATAGGCTCAATTATCTTTAGTTTATAGATATGGAAATTGTGGCTTAGAGAGTTATAGAACTTGCCAAAAATCGCACTGATAGCCAAGTGTTGAAAAGATTTAGGAAATGAACCTTTCTGACTTCAGTGCTTTGCTCTTGCTCATTATACTATGTTGCCCTTGCAGTCTCTACAGAAAGTAAGAATATTGTTGGCAGGCCTAATATTCACCAAATGAATTCAATTCACTTTCATTATATCTTCTAAAGGGTTGGACAGAAAATATTCACATAATGATGTTTCAAAATTTTCAGCAATGGCCAGGAGTCAGGGCCTTTAGAGGTCTCAAGCACTGAAATATTGTGATTACAGAGGTTTTTTTTGTCTCTCTCTACCCTGCATTTAATCAAAATAGAAAAAAAAATGTTAAATTGCAAAATAAGGGTAAGATAACCAGTCCTAGTTTGTTTTTTTTCTGAAATATCACATCCCGAGTTATTTTAAAAATTGTTTTTTCTTTTGCTGTACTTATTTTGCTGGTGTCTTAAATATACTCTTGCTCTGTGTGATGGTTAATTTTATGTGTCAACTTGCAGAGCATTTCTGGATGAAATTAACATTTAATTGGTGAACTGTGAGTAAAACAAATTGCCCTCCATAATGTGGGTAGGCCTTATCCAATCACTGAAGGCCTAAATAGAACAAAAAGACTGGCCTCCCTGTTCAAGTGGGAATTCTCCAGCAGACTGCCTTCAAACTTCATCTGCCTCTGTACCTCCTAGGTCTCCTGCCTGCTGGCCCACTCTACATTTGGACTTAATCATGTGAGCTAGCCGCTTTATAATAAGTCTCTTTCTATATACGTATACATCCTATTGGTTTTGTTTCTCGAGAGAATCCTGAATAATACAGTCTCTCTGCTGGGTAATCCACATTTCCAAAAGGCCTTCTCTCAGTCAAGTGTCCTAAATCTTCTTTTTTTTTTAATGTTAATGTTTGAATTCTCAGTTCAGTATGGTCTGTCTCACTTACCTTGCACAGCATACAACTACTTACTTAGACTGGACTTTCTCCCTCTCATTTCTATCATGCTAAGGACCCATCACAATTTCTCTTTCTCCTCAAGTCTCCTATTGAAATTTAAACTTGGTTTAGAAAACAAAGTAACATAGTTGTGAGTGTGAGCTTTGGAATCAGTCCTTCATTTCAGTCCCAATGTCCAGTGATCTTGGGCAGATCATTTTGAGTCCCGCTACTCTAATAGGTAAAATATGAAAATCAAAGAGATATTGTCTGTATGGCTGTTTCACAAGCTATGCAAATACAAGTGTTCAATAAATGTTAATTATTTGGATCATTATAGGTATTATATTCTTAAGCATGTATGTAATTCTTCACCTTTAACTTATAGTCTTTTGAACATTGGTGAAAGTGGATGTATAAACAACTAATTAAAAGGTCCTTTTGAAATTGTCCCGAGGGCCCATAATGAAGGGATTCGAGAGCCTGCATAATAAGTGAGAAACTCTGAATATGAACTGGGCATACATATTGCTTTTCAGTTATCTTCTGTCTTAAGTATGTGGCAGTCTCCAACCAACTTAGAACTTTATAGTCACATATTGCTGATCTTCCAGCCTGATCTTTTTTTTCCCTCCTGCTCTCTAGCTGCTTACGACTTTGTGGGTGATTGCGCTTGATGCCATAGTTTCTTTTTCTCATCTCCTCCCTTGACCTGTGTAGCATATACAAGTGTAGTTACTGCCTACTCGACCCCAAAGGTACCCCTCTAAACACTTAGTAAGAGCCCGAGCCACCAGCTTGTGGGTTTGCAAGCTCATGAGAGACAAGTTTCCTACTTTTTTATTTACCAGATATTTAACTGGTTTTGTCTGATTCCATGAGATACAGGAAAAACATCAAAACATGCCATTCGATGCTCCTATTAGAATTTCTTTTTTGTATCCTGGTTTGTTTTAATGTAAACAGCAATTTCAGTTAAAAAAAAAATGATAGAGCCCAAATCCAGCAAGTTTTAGCACGAGTCACAAGATTTTCCTCTATCCACAAAAAAACATGAAAATCAAGTGAGCTTGGCTTTTAAATCCTTCGAGGATCCTGTACTGTTTAAGTGGAGGATTGAAGAGCCATGATTTACCATGTATTGGTTGCAGTGTTTGGTTCTCAGAGACAAGGGTCAAAATGACTTCCCAAAGGCTGCCTTTCCCAGCGGCTATTTTTTATGTGGAAGTGCTCATCACATAAACAATTGAATTAGTTCACATTAAACACCATCTATGGCAAAAGTACACAAAACATAAAGAAATCACCTAAAATAATGTTTTTGAACCAGCTGCTAAATTAAGTAATGTATTTGTTTTATTGCACATTTGCATAATAGGGCAAACTAGAAACTCTCTGTAACAGATGTGCTGGTGGCAGGGAGATTTGATTACTGGCTTCTGTTATTAATCACTGCACAAATCTTAAATGATTTGTTTTTACAGTTTGATCAATTTACATCTCAGAACGTACATTTATGCACGCAATGTAGAGATAAAGCAGCTGTTCACACCTTTCATGGAGGCATCGATATATTTATGGGAATTGAAGTTTTGTTAACCAAGGTACAGGAAACTTTGGCTAAAGACTGACAACTATTCTTATCAAACTAGTCAATTAATAAAAACTTTTTTGCCATTTCCAGAATATTATGTAATGATGTCTATCGTTTTGTGTCTTCTATGAAAACAAACAAAACATATGATATTTAAAACTCACGACATGTAAACCATGGACATTACTATTTCCTTCAAATCATCCCAGAATTTTGAAGACTTACAAGGTAACACGGCATCATTGAGAACTACTGTCTAGGGTTTTAAAAATTATTCTTCCTCTTTTAATTTTACATTGACATTTCATAATCCTGTATCTATGATCTCCATCAGCATTTTAAATAAGTGTAATATATTTTAAGATGGCAAGCCTAAATTAAAAAAAAATAAAAACACAAGCAATGTGAAAATTGTTTCATTAATTTCCAATTAAGTATGATAAATGCATTGGTTCTACACTTGTTTTCCCAATAAGTCAAAACACTAGATAATGTGACTTTTTTCCACCTATAAGTATTGCCATTATTTTGTAAGCAAAAAAAGTAAAAAAACCCATAGAATGAAGTTAACATTTCAGCCTTTCAATTTCAGAGGCTGATTTACATTATAAGGATTTGTGATTATCATTACTTGCTATAATGATTTACCATTTAGATTCTAACATCTCTCTTAGTATTTTACACATTTTCATATATATTCTATTTGATTAACTTTGGTCTCTCCCAAAATCACAGCAACCAACTAGTATAGAAGAGAAAGCTTTGGGGATTGTTTTTCATACTATCCTGTTTTACATTTTGCCTTCCTATTTCGACATGGTAGAGAGAAACAAAAGGGAAAAACAGAACTTGGGACTGAAATTAAATGCATCATTTCTGAAAACAGGATGAAATTTCAGATAAAGGCTTTGTTTTTAATGCTTAGGAAAAAATTAAAATGTATATATTTTTCTCAGTCAGAGGCATGACTGTTATAGTTGCAACCCCTGCCTTTTTATAGTTCATCCTGGGAACTAATGAAGCGTTGCATATTGGTTTCAAATTCAAAGCATATGTAGTCACTGAGGCATTTTTTCTTTATATAGCGTGATTTCAAAAGGAGCCCCAGATGTGGTCATCTTAGAAAATGTAATTTGGTTGAGAACTAAAGAACTTTTTCCTAGATGACAAAAATCTTCCCCTTTGAGTTGCCTATGAGAACACAAACTGGCTGTGAAGTACATCTACAACTCTGTAAAAATGTACAGAAGCTGATGGAAATATATTAAAGGACTGGCATGTCAATGCCATGAAGGGCATTGGGCAAATTTGGATAAATGTGTCCCGGTTTCACAGAATCAGAATCAGAAGTGAGTTAGAGGACGGTGTAAGAAGATGTTGAAGAGGATAATGTAATCCAGACAACAAACTTAACAGCATTACATATCCAGAGCCATCTCCGAAGTCATTAACGCTGTTGCCGGGGGTGTCTGCCAAAGAGCCAGATGTCATTCTGCCACAACTTGGCATCTGACGGTTGTCATTTATAAGAGAGAATCAAGTGAGGACTGTAATTAGGTGTGTGTTGAATGGAACCCTTCCTTCTGACTCCACTGGGGGCTTTTTTTTTCAGTCCTGAACACATGGAGAGCAAAGCAGGGGAACTGATCTGCCCTTCAGACTCCTAAACGTTTGTCTATTTTTTCCCTGTGGGGGAAATATGTGGCGTGTATATATATATATATATATATATATACACATATATATTTTTTTTCTTCTTCACACATTAAGCATTTATTGAGCTCTTTGGAGATGACAAAGACATGATCCCGGACCTCCCCAAAAGCATACACTCCAGTGGAAAAATCAGCCTGTGAACAGATCTGTTATAAATATATCTTAGTAAGTGCTATGTTAGGGAAATTGGTTTAAAAATGGTGTTGTGGGAGTGCAAAGACTGGAACAACAAGTCTTTGGAGATTTGGGAAAGGGCTCCACAGAGGAGGAGATATTAAGGATGAGCAAGCATTTGGCAGGTGGGTGAAGTGAGGGGGTGAGCATTCTAGCAGAAGAAATCACATGTAGACAAGTGATTATGAGATTACTTATGGAAAGGTCTGTTGTACTCTGGGAATGAGGATTTATACACGGTGAGAGTCTGAAGCATGCAGACATTCTAGAGGATGGTAGATCTAGTGGGCAGAGATGAAAAAAAAATGCCTATTCAATACTTAATTTCTGCTTTTTTAAAGGTTAAACTAAAAATGGCAAGTATAAACTCATAGTCATAACCCTTAAAACAACAATAACGACAACAACAATAATGATAATAGCTAACATTTGAGTACTATCTGAATTCAGAATTATGCCATCTGTCTCTCACCACAACCCTATGAAATGGATTCTGTTATTATTTTCATTTTACAAATGAGAAAAAGGAGAATTAGAGATGCTAAATAGCATACTAAATTTTATCTCACAGGCAAGCAGCAAAGCTATGGGGAATCTAGAAAGTCTATGGCCTTGCTCTCAAATACTGCATATGCGTATCATACATAGGTAGTCCTGTATGTGTTCAGTACTTACAAACTGTCAACCCATCGTCTTCCTAAGTAGAGAGAATGTGGCCTAGCAACTCAGCCTCCAGAATCATTGATCCATTTTTCTAGATTAAATATAGAAATGATACTGAGAAATAGATTCTTAAAAAATTAACTTAGGTAGAAAATTATCTGCCTCATCCCCAAGTAACTTCACCGGGCACTAGAATACCCTGAAGGTGTTGCCCAGAACAAAAAGCTTTTTAAAAAAAGTTTTCAAAATATATTTAGTAATATGGAGAGATGCTCATAATACAGTTATGAGTTCATATAATGAGATATAAAACTACATATACAGCATGATGATCAAGTTTTTGAACAGGGAAATATGAATTGGAAGCACATACATGTATAGTATATACACTGAGGTAATATGAAATGTCGGAATGTTAGGATTACAAATGATTCTTTAAAATGTTTGCATCTTTCTCCCATTAACAGGTAGAATTTGTGCAAGCAGCAAACATAAAGCACCCAGAAATGGAGAATGCATGTAGAACATTGCAAGTCCAGAAGAAACCTAGAGAACCATCAGAGTAGCAGTCGCTGAACTTACCTGAGAAGGGTCAAGGCCTCATGCAAATCAGCCCGAGAATGAGGAAGCTTCTGCTATCCGGACACATTAGCTTCACTGGGAGCATCTCTCAGCTGGCTTGGTCTATCTACATTTTAAAACTTTGAGGCTTCTCATTTAGCAGACTCTAGGGGGCCCAAAGCCCTTCCAAAACACCTGAGGAATCTTCTCTCAATCATCCTACCAGGTAGAAAACTTGAAGCTGAGGTACCAAACTGGCTTCGACAAGGACATTATCTCACATAAAATGAGTCCATAAAAAGGAGCTTCAAAGACACCCAGAACTCTGGTTTGTCTATCTTTCTAATCAGCTCCAACTTTCTTCTTTCTCAGTATCGAAGCTCCTATAGTCATTCCAGGCATCATGTTCAGGCAGGATGTCCAGAGGCAGACGTCAGTCAACCCATTCCTTCTGACTTTAAGAATGAGGAAACCATTCCTGAGACACAATGGCAGCCTCCTCCTATTTCATCATGTTCACAAAGGGGTGGTTTTTGAATTGAATGAAATGGGCTTTGGGAAGTCCAATTTGCACTCACCTTCCTTTTGGATGTGACCTCCTGGAGGCCTAATTTTAAAGCACTCGACTAAACAGAAATATGCCCATCATATTAGAGAAAAAACAAAAGAAGGCAAGAACTCTCTTCCATCAGCCCACGAGGCTATAGTATTAGTGGTAAAAGCTTAGTAAGAAGTTTCTCTCTTGTGCTATAGCAGGTACAAAAGTAAAGACAGGGTAAACAAACTTCTGCCATAAGATTTTATTGGAACGATGCGTCTCTTATTTTAAAAACATCTGCACACATTTTGGGGGGAGTGTATACAAGGTTTCTGGCCTGGCAGCATTCATCATGGGAGATATGAGGCAATTTCTCTGTCTCCTGGCATCAGAATACTTCGGTAAGCTAAAACCCAGGCACAAGCGACATAGACTATGTGCCATTTACTTTGCAAGCAGTGTAGGTAGCAGTGGATGAGAATAAAAGTGGGCCCAGCCCTGCTGCTTATGGTTACAAGGCAACCAATGAACACCTGAGACTGAGACTGGGGCTTGAAGAGACTAAAAGAGTGGGCTTAAAGAAAGTGGAAGGATGGACTTGGATATGAATGAACCCTTGTCATCAAAGAAGCCCCATCCCAGAGTCTGGTCTTCCTGCCCTTTTAGAATTGTTTCTGCTCAAATCCCAACATTGTGTTGGGGAGAGGGAAATGTCCCCCCAGCTATGAAATTCATTTTTTTATTCATCTGGGTATACCTAAATGTCCAGCCTGCTCTTCAGGTATACGAGATGAATCACTATCTTGGCTGGATCGCTTACCATTGATAAAAAAGGGACCCAACTGGTTTTTCTTAATAAAGCGAGCATGCCAAACTAGATCCTGTAGTAGTTAGGGCTTCTTGGTGTTGCAGACGAGAGGACTCATTGATGACAGAGTGTGTTTTGGGAAGTGTTACTGAAATGTCACCAGAGTATGGCTGAAAGAGGCTTGGGACATTCATAAACTTCATTCCTCTGCATCCCTTTTCCAAGCCACCATAATTAAAACAGCATCAAAATAAATAAATAGTGAGTTTCCGAGGCAAAACAAAAACAAAAAAAAAAACAACCAACCAAACAAACAAACAAAAAACAATCCACTCCTTCCCCCCCGGATGAGACTAGAACAGAATTCTGACATTTTTAGAGCTCAAAGGACAGCTTAAGGGTCCACATCAGGTTGGAAAGTGAAAGACTGTCAACTTCTCTCCAATTCTACTACTTAAACATTGTTCAAGGAAGTGTCATTTATTTTCTGGGTTACTGCTAAGTCTCGTCAATCCATTTTCCATAGAGCAACCAACATTCTCAAAAAATGTAAACTAGCATGTCATGCCACACTCATGCTCAAAAACCTTTAACGTATTCTCTTATACTTAAAATGAAATCTGAACTTCTCTCCATAGCCTTCAAAGCCTTGATGACCTGAGCCCACCTACCTCTCCGAACTCATCTCCTTCTCCTGTTCCCTTTGCTACTGGGTTCCAGCCACATGACCTTCTGTTCATTCCTGGAACAAGAAGGTCATTCTCATAGGACGAGTTTTACAGAGGCTCTTTCCTCTGCCTAGAGCATACCCCCACTTCCTTACTCTCAATCTTGTTTGCATGTCTGTTTCATCAGGTTCCAGCCTGCCAGTTCCTCAGAAAGACTGTTCCTGATCATTCGACACAAAGTTAGTTGCTAGTTTGTTTCCTTCATAATTTATGATTTACTTATCTGTGTATCTGTTTTTTTCCCCTATTTCTGTAATAAAAATGTAAGTTCCTAAGTAGGAGATCCATGTCTGCCTTGTGCTTTTTTGTGTCCAGAGTCTCTTTGCAGATATGACTTACAAGTCATCAATGGATATTTATTAAAGGAGTAGATGGATCAGTGAATTAGGAGAAATGTAAGAGGTAAAATCCCACCTCTTCTAAAAGCATTTTCTGATTGTGCCACATGAAGGTGTCATCATAGTCTTTTCTCCCTGTTTTCTCTTTTGCATGCTTGTCATCGTTAATATTGGCTCTCATTTATTGAGTGCATGTTTTGAATGTTATTCTACGGATCAGATGTATTTACGGATGTAAGACTTATTTTCTCTTCTGATGATCTAACTGAAGTGTAAACTCTCAGCGAGAAAAGAAAATCACCACAGATGACTGGGATTTTGAGGGGATCTCTATGTTCTTGGGACTTAAGATCGACCCTGAAGGAGTTATAAGAACTAGAAACTATATAAAGTAGAGGGAAAGACACTCAAGAAAAGACAAATAGAGAGTTTGGAGAGAAACTGAAATGTGTGGAAAAATGAGATGACGTTTATATATAATGATTTGATTTGACAGCAAATGTCTGGACAATTCTTATCGAGAATATGATTTTTTGCCATTTATATAGTCATTAATTGCACCGTACTTTGTAAATATCTTTATTTGGTGTCTTGAACCATAATTTGAATTGTTTATCTGTATCGTAAATTTTTTTCTTTCCAATGAGATTATAAACATAATATAAGCAAAGGCCTGTGCCATTCATCTTTATATCTGTAGAATTTCAGATTATACAAATTGGACACCACTTGATAACCCTTTAGCTATGTCTTCTACCTGAGAATGATGCCTCTATATGACATACCTAATAAAAGATTGTCCAGCCTTTTGATAAACTTTTCACAGAAAGATTCTTATGAGGAGCTTGCTTTGGTATGAGTTTCTTTTTCGTTTTTTTTTTAATGGCAGCAAATTTTTAAATTTTACTCCTTCTTTACTTCCCACCACTAATGCTAGTTAAGTCCCCTGGAATTATAATAAAAAAAATTTAATCTTTTTCTGTAAAGTCCCTTGTGTATTTGAAGGCATAATTATTTTCTCTTTTGTCTGTTATTTTTTAAGCTAATGTTCTTATTTTTATTCGTTATTCCTTATCAATATTAGCACTCATATTAAAATACATCTATTTTCTTAAACAATTGCAAAGTCAGTGTAAGCTCCATGACAACCTGTACCCTCCTTGTTTCATTCATACTGCATTCCCCTCATTTATAATAATGGCCGATATATAACAGTCAATGAAAAAATAGCTGTTAAATGAATAAATGAATGACTAGAAGTACAAGCTTTATCCAGGGCAATAAAGAAAGAAAAAAAAACAGAGCAGGCATCCAAATAAAAAAAAAATACAACTCTATTCATAGACAACATCATCATCTGTGTAGAAAATGTACAGAATATCTAAAAAGATAGTAGGTAAGTGAGCTTAGCAAGGTTGCAGGATACAAGGTCAAGTATATGCAGTTGTATTTCTACATACTAGCAGCAAACAATAGAAAATTAAAATTAAAGTACCACTCATAATAGCGTCCAAAAACATGAGAAACTTAGAGATAAATTTGACAAAAGATATGTAAAACCTCTAAAAACTAAGAAACATCACTTAGTGAAATAAAGTGAACCTGAATGAAAAGACAACCACCTTTATGGGTTGAAAGGCTCAATATTGTTAAGATATTGGTTCTTAAATTGGTCTATAGATTTAACACCATCACAATCGAAATCCTGGTAGGTTTTTTCGAGGAAATTGATGAATCGATCCTAAAAGTCCTATGGAAATGTAGAAGACCTTGAGCAGCTCAAATGACTTTGAAGAATAAAAAAAAAAAAGAAGAAGGCTAAAATACCTGACTTCGAGACATACTTAAAAGTTAGTCATCAAGACTGTGTAAAACTGGCTTAAATATAGACAAGTAGACCAAAGAAACAGAATAGAAAGTCCAGCATAGACCCACACATATGTGGACAATACCAAAGGTAAAAAAAAGTATGGATAATCTTTCAAACAAGTTGTGAAGGAACAAAAGGATACCTACCCATAAGCAAAATAAATGAACATCGATTTATACCTTAAACTACAAACAAAAATTATTCCAACTAGATCATTTACCTAAATGTAAAACCTAAAACTATAAAAACTCTAGGAAAACACATGAGAGAAAATCTTTGTGACCTAATTAGTCTGATTTCATTGGCTAAACACTAAAAGCGTGATTCATGAAATAAATAAAACATTGATAAATTTAACTTCATCAAAACTAACAATTTCTACACTTTGAAAGACATTGTTAGGAAAATGAAAGTCTTTGAAAGACACCATTGAAAAAATGAAGAAGTTAGACACAGACTGGTAGAAAATATTCACAAATCACATATCTGATAAAGATAAATTATATTCAGAATATTTAAATATAGTGACAGAAAAAAAGATGAGCAGCTGATTGGGCTTAAAGTGTCAGGGAGAAGCAAGAGGGAAGTATTACAAAGGGGTATGAATGAACTTTGTTGGTGACATATTTGTTAATTTTCTTGTTTGCGGTGATAGTTTCAAGGATATATATGTTCAAACTTATCACAATTTACACATTAAATAGGTACAGTGTATTTAATGACAATTGCATCTCAATAAAGCTGTTTTTAAAAAATAAAAGAATACAGCCTTGAGGTTAATTAGGTCTAGCTTCAAATTTCGCCTAGTCTACTCATGTGCTGTGTACCTTTAGACAAGTTATTGAACCTCTCTGAGGCTCATTTTTAGTTTAAATTGATTATATTAAAATTCCTTCAAGCTTCATAGAAGTGATATAAATACATATAATAAGGTGTTTTAGATGCGTAAGGAATAGAGCTCTTTTGATGGTTAAATTGCCCAGGCTTCACCATCTCCATTTGTAATCATTAATAGGCAAGGGGCTAAAGAATTTTCTAAGAGAAAAAAAGACATAATCCCTGTCCTCCACTGAGCTTCTGACATATTCACATGTGTCTGATAACACTGTCAGGGCACTGAAAGAAGCTAGATATCTGGAAGGACAGAAAATGAGAAGCCCCTTCCCAAAAGGGAGGGAGGAATCTAGATGGTGGTACATAATGGAATAATGTTTGCCAGCTACAGCAATGGAAGAGATCCTAGAGCTCATGCTGAATCCAGCCATCCTGAAGACAGGTGTGCTCTCTGAGGATAGGACTACATGTGAGCTGACAGGGCTGCCTCACAACATTCTACACACTTTAGTGTCCAAGCAGCTTTATTGTGGCATGTTTCCAAATAAATACAACTCTATTCACAGACAACATTATCATCTGTGTAAAAAATGTATGGAATACCTAAAAATTATCTCTATTTGCAAAAGTGTCACAGCAGCAATCAAGTCTCCAATGTTGTGCACCATTGTTGTGTTTCATTGGCAGCAAGTGGATTTCTATCTCTACTGGTGGCCAGGAATGGCCAGTACTGATTTATAGATAATGTTAGCATCCTTGGCGAGTACCCGAATATTTAAAGTATGAATTTTCCTCAGGCAAGCAGGGAATATTCTGCAACAAAAAGAACTGGGTATTAATTTTAACAAAACTATACCTGAACTCATTGCAGGTAAAGGCTGAGAAACTGAAATTACAAATGAGAAAAAAGAAAATACATAAGTAATGTATTTTTCCATAGCATGTCAGAGTAATGCCACATCTCCAAACCTAATGGAAACTTCTTCTTTAGCAAGATTCAACATGGTTACTATCATAGTCTTCTTGAAACATTTCTCCTTTGACTCCTATGTACTCTTCTTTAGCAAGATTCAACATGGTTACTATCATAGTCTTCTTGAAACATTTCTCCTTTGACTCCTATGACACCATAGGATTCAAATTTTTCTTCCACCTCTCTATTCACTTTTTTTTCCCTCTTGCCTCTTTATTCATCTTTTCACAAATATATTTCTCCAACCCAAGCTCATCTCCACATTTTGTTATTCCATTGTCTATTTAACATCTCTACATGGATATCTCGTATCTCAAATTTAATTTATCCCTTTTCCCTCCTAACTTCTTCCTTAAATCTTCACCATCCCATAATTATCCACAAAGTAATAGTGAATGCAGAACCCTTAACTGCTCTAGTCCATTGATCTAGCCACTCTATGAAATAAGGAACTGAATTCGTCACATTTGAATTATCCTCAGTGAATCTACATGGCTCTTAACATCTCACAGCTCCTTCCATGAACTTAAAAACTGTCAATTTAAGAATCAATTCTAGGAAATTTTCAGGGAATCATTGTAAATTGTTCTGATATATAGTATATAGTCTCTCACTTCTTTCCTCATTCCGCTATCCACTTCCACTGAAACATTTAGAGTTTTTATTTATTTAGATCATTTTTCATAAATACTGAATGTGTCATGTCATTTATATTGGATTTTGAACCATTTGTGAACTCCTGAGGCATTTCTTTTATCTCCTCTCCTTCTGTAGCAGCCTTGATAAACCTGTCTATCCAGGACTACAATTTTATTCCCAGGAGTAGCATTACCTTTAGTCAGTGTGGCCACTGCAGAGTGAAGCAGGATAAATGGGATTAAACTGAAACAATAGGAGGTTCAGGCTAAACACGAGAAGAAATATGTTGAGAAAAAGTCCCTTAGACATAGGACTAGTTTCCCTTGAGGATATGGGAATATCTCCAGTCTAAGTTTTTTAGCCTAGTTAGGCGTAAACTCAATAAGAGTCTCCATCTCACAGTGGGCAGTTCAGTTGTTTTTCCATCTTAATGAAGATGAGAGGAGTCCCTACTACTTGGGCATGAGTTTTAATATCCTATGAAAAGGAAACATTTCATGGCCCATCCTATATACAGTATCCCCTTCTACGCTCCTTAAACGTCTAATTGTGACTCTAGGGAACAAAGTCAAAGACCCAAATTTTTCACTAACAATGAAACCTCATATCTGTTTTGAATCCCAGATTACACATTTGTTTTGAAGAATTTGTTCAAAGCTATTAGTCTATGACTGTTTTATAAGACCTAGTGGAGTTGTCTACATACATTTAGCACTTAGTTTCTGTTGATAATGCCGTTAAATAAAGTTAGTTCTCTAATTAGTGTAACAATGAAATCAAATCTCTTTTCCCCTGCAGGCTAACTCATGATGCATTTCTCTAGCAGAATGGTGGTGTCTGTCAGTCAAGGGATTTATAATTGGAGAGAAAACCCTAGCTACAATAGGACAGCTCTATATTAGTGGCAGGTTCAGAAATGGTGAAATGGGCTTATCTTCTTATTAATGCCTCTTGCTTTCCTTCTTCATTGGTCAGAGGCCCTGTGCAAATCAGATCAATTGACTGTATTCTTAATTATTTTTTCTTTAACCTATCAATTCTTAATTTGACAGCCTCTCTATTGACACGTCACCATTATTGAGGGCTAATCATGTTAGTTTTAGAATAATGAATATCTCATTCTGACATAAACAAATTAACATGTTTAATAAACTTCTCACAATAACGCAATTGCCCAGCTTTCCCTGGCTCCACCTGTGGATTTGTAATGGAGTTCATTGGAGGTCATGGGAAAAGAGTCCTTCATAATTTTTATAAATGTTGAGTGGCTCTGAAGTAAAGGTTACATGCTGGTTGCCTGTGGGCAGGACTGAGTCTGCAGATATATTTTATTTAGTCCACATGGTGCTGTCAAGTAATCTGCTGGAGAGCTTTGGTTCTGTTGGTATTAACTCATGAGATTGAATTCTCTGTTGAAACATTCTGATAATCTCTAACAATAGTGACTGGATTATCAAAAGGGATTTTTACAAAGGGCAAATTATTTTTTTAAATTACAAATTTTTAGCTACTTGTAGTACAATCCTTTGAGTCCTTTGTCACCATCTATTGTTTATCTCTTCTTAATTTCATAATATACTTCTATCAGTGTCTTTTCTAACTAGTCGGTCTCTTGCACTTTGAATCTCAATTATATCCCCTTGTTTCAGATATGACGTATCCACCTTCCTTGAGAAGAAAAAAGACATCTTTCGGGAGCTCACTCAACTTTCTCCTCTCTCCTGCATCATTTCTGTTTCTTTCAGATTTGTTTTATCCTTTTAATTGACTTATTTCATTCTATAACCATGCTTCAAAATCTTCTATTAGCTTTGTTTTCATTTTGACTATTTTTATCTTATCACATTATATTAATTAGTCAATTTATTAATTAAAAAACATTTACTGAACACCTAGACATAGGTATAAATTTCATCAACTACCAGGCTCTATATCTTTATAACTAAGACAAAAGTCAAGATTTTATGGACAAATGGTTTCTAAGCTGTTTATTATACCACAATGAGAAGTGGATATACTGATGAAACTTACACATCAAGACCCTATATTTGCATGGGTCCCTTCCAATGTGACTTTATGGTCATATGTTCTTGTGTAGCCACTGTTATTTAAGACCATTTTCTCTTTCTACTCCAACATCCCCTCCAACATAATTCTCTTTGGCTCAGGTGGCCTGGGAGAGGCACAGGCATTTTTAGGGTATGAATATGGGAAAGTTGATTTGGACACAGTTTGGGTTAGTAGGATAAATTTCTGTGGTTTGCAGTCATATCCATGTGTAGTTAAGTTATTGCTAGCCATCACGAGGTAGACAAAAGTTTCAGAATATTCTTCCCACAAACTGTGTCAACTCACCCAAGATTGGGACACAAAAGACACAGAGTTCATATCTTGATATGAATGTCGCCTAACTCTACAAGAATGTGAACGAAGGAGAAGAAACAAGATTTAAAATGTGTAGAACTGTCAGTTAATCTGTAGAAAGTTCTTTCAGTTATTTGAAGTATAAAATCATTTGATTTAATTGATGAGTGGTCAAAATGAAAAGTCTCTCTTGCCAGAACTATACTCGATAATGCCTTCAAATCTTGGAACCTATATATACATATGTATGATATTAGAGAGAGGTTTCCTGAAACTTAACAACATTCTTAAAAATTGGTATGATGTTATCAATAATAAGTTGTGAAGTGTAAGTGAACTTTCCTAAACTATCAGTGAAAACATTTTTCATCCATACTGGAGAATAGATCAATTTATCTTCATATTTTCTCTGCTAAAAACAAGATTACAAAATTATTGTCATATATTGAAACAAAGAATACGTGGGCAACAAATGTGGAGAAAATTATATATTAGAGAGGTGAGTCAGAGAGTTAATTAATAAAAACATTCTATTTTTTAATTTGAGAAACTGTAATATAAATTGGTTTTTAAAATTTATAGTTCATTGTGATTTATTTTCTCATTCCAAATATTTGTTATTTCTCATAGCTAAATTTATATTCATAAATTTGTATTATTTTTCTTAAAGCAGGCCTCTGAAAATGTATAACCCTCTAGCTGCAAAATAACAGACTCAGTGAATTAAACTTTTCCAGGGGAACTTGGAATTTCCCAAGCAGAGGAAATAGCCTGCATTAAGGTTGGCATCACGTGTCATTTAGGGTCTCACTCACATTAGGCAAATTTAAGTTGGAATAAATCAAAGAGAGTTCAATAAGGGGACAATTTTAAAGTGTGGACAGAATGTAGGGGAACCATAAGGAGTAATACACCATATACCTATCTGTTATCTGTTCTGGGCCTGAAGGAGTGAGGGAAAACAGCAGTATTGCAACCCAGAAGCAGAGAACCTTGTGGAGAAGATTCAGTATGGATAGTAGCTGAGTACTTTATTTGAGGTATGCAAAGAGACCAAGATAACCAAACTAGGATGGAGTTGAAGTAATACATACGTATACTTTCACTCTCTTTCCTCCCTCCACTCTTTTGACAGTGTCCCACTGTCCTAACTCTATGCAGGTGGCCTAACTATATCAGAAGCCAGGGGCCAGGGACCAAGGTGGAGATGTGTATAAAGTGGGTTTGAGAAGACAAACAAAAACATCTGGCTGTATCTATCATAATTGTATACATATATGTATACAAGTATATATGTACATATGTGTGTGTATTTGTATACATTATACATATATGTACATACATATATGATGTGTTTGTAGTATGTATAATTGCATATAAAAATGAAATAACACCTCATTTACTGTTTTATAATTTGTTTAATTCACTTAATAACAGATAAAAATGATAAACTCCTGTGACATAAATTTTTTAATATGACAGATTTTCATAGGGCTGTATAGTTCTAGGTTCTATGGTGAATGTATCAGAATTTGTTACTTCAAATTTTCACCATGAAATAAAGACTTGTAATAAACATCCTTCTAGAGAATTTTTAAAGTGATCAACAATATATATTTCCTTAAAATTAATTCAAAGAAAATATAATTGAAGGATCAAAAGGGGTTCCTATTTCAAGTTCTTATGACCAAAATACTCTCCAGAAAGTTTATGTTGTCATCATCCACATATTATTGCCTATTTTCCCAACACCCCCACAGTTACACTTCAAAATATTTTAAAGGTAGAGCTATGAGTCTATTTCCCTACCATCTCTCACCGATTAATGTTTGTAATCCCAAACTCTTCTTTTGGCAGTGAACAATGACATCCCGATTTTGAATCCCAGTGGCTATTTATCATTCTTATCATTGACCTTACAGCATTTGATATTATTGACCTCAGGCTCCTTTTTGGAAAAAAAAAAACAAAAACTCTCTTCTTTTTGGTTCCTTGATATACTCAACACTGATTTGAATCCTCTCTTTCTGCTCTTTCTCTGTTTTTCCTTTTTGGTTCATCCTCCTCCTGCTTTCTGTTAGATATGGCCATGCACTCAGACTCAGAACTCCATTGGCTATTCGTGGATTCTGGCACTAAGGCCAGCAAGCCTCCTGTGCCTCTCACATCTATCTCCTCTTTTCCTTCTCCCACACTCTCACTCTCTTTTGAGCCCTTATTATTTATAACTGGACTATATCAGTCGCCTCCTAACTGGTTCCTCTGCCTCCTTCTAGATGTACCTTCCCAAAATATTACTTTGCTTATGGCACTCACCTGAGTAACAGCCTCCTGTAGCTCTGTTGCTATTACCTATCAAATGAATACAAGCTGGCATTTGGTATCCCTCTTCCACTACGCTGAACATATAGTCTACATTCTAGCCTAGCTGCACAGTTTTCTTTTCCATCCACCTATGATTCTTTTTCTCATCTCTGATCTTCAAAATTCTACCTTGACTCAAAGGCACCTCTGATAAGAATCTTCCTCTAGTCACTTTCATTAAAAATGACCTCAGTCTTCTCAGGTTTATAATTCAGACTTCTTTCTATTGATACTGTAGCCAGTTTGGGAGGCTTAAAACCTCTACGAGGTTATAAAATGATTGAAAGCAGAATCGGATACTGTTCATCTTCCCCTAAGCACCCAGCATAGAGTTTTATTGCTGTTAGGTGGTTAATAAATATTAATTAAGTGAAAGAGCCAGCCTTAGAACAATTCTACTTCATCCTGGGTTTAAGAACAGTTAGGGAAAGCTCAGAAATAGTCCACTGGCCATGATTATCTCCAGATTCAGTCTTACAAGGTATTTGACTTAATGATGCTACAAAAATTTAAATTTCATGTCTTGGGTTAAGCAGTGAATATGTCTAATATGGCTGTTTCGGCTACCCCAGAATTCTGAAAACTGCAGCAGGATTTGTGTTTCACTTTCAAATATCTAACAATTTATTCACATTCAGAACACTGAAGTAATTCTTTTGAAGGTGCATAGCAATGTTTGCCACTTGCAAACACAGGACAGACAGTTCGCTTCTCTGCCTCCATTGCTACATTTTGGTCTTGCCCAGAGGGGACCAACTTCATTGTTCCTATTCCCCAACAGTGTTTCATGGGGACAAGTTAAAATACATCATGCAAGCATTATTAGCCAAGGGATCAGAAGCAGAGAAGCAAGAAAAACCTCCTTCCTGTCATGGACAATATAAAGCCATTTTACCATTTTAACAAAGGGAGAAGAGCTGCAGTGGTGCGATGTGCAAGATACACATATGATTTCTGTTCTTCTTCACTCTGTGCGTGGCTTTCTCTTCCTATTTGACTCCAGGCTAGTCATTTCACTTATCTGTGCACCGCACGAGGAGAGTACCACAACTCAACCTCCTACTCCTACCTCCCAGGCTGGAGGAATGCCAGTTGCTAATGCTGTGAGAGCTTTCTGGCCTGGCCCACACAATGAGATATCTTCTGTGCAATTTGTACAGCACCTTTCTCAAGGATGGAGACATCGCACAACCCAGCAGTGAACAATGAGGCAGCAGGAGGCAGCACCAACAGGCGACATTGAACATGTTCAGGAAAAAAAAAAAAAAAAAAATCAAGCAGCAAAGCTCTTTAGAGCAAGAGAGGCGGTTAAAGAAAGTTCTCCCAGGTAATGTAAGCAGCTGCTTTCTCCCTGCTTGCACAAGGGCATGCCAGCAGGCCATATAGGCAACCAACCCCTCCAGCCCCGGGAGAAAGAGCTGAGCTGCATTGGGGACCAAATCCATTTATTTTCATGTCGCAATAAAAATACTGAATAGTTTGTAAATCATACATGCTCTGATCGCATTCCTTTTAAGAATACACAGCAGATTTTCTTACTCTAGGCGCAGCCAATTTATTCATATAGGGGAGGCGTTTGATCAGCCTCCCTGCACGGGGATTCTTAGATGAATGTGGCTGCTCGGTTTCTTACTAAATTAGAAGCTGCAGAGGAAGTGTGACCAAAGATGGGGGTGCTGGAAAGGTGCAGGGATCTTCATGTGGAAAATCTGGCCTGTGTACTATAAGGACTACGCAGGTGGTACACAACGTTCGTGTCTGGTCATTTTTAATTTCTAAACCCAGTTTACAATCTCCAGTCCAACCACATGTTGACCCCCAATTAAACCATGCCATGTAAGTCCCTGATGGCACGAATACAGAGAAATCCCATTCTCCACAGTGCTGTCAGGAGCAGAACAGAATGGTAATTTTGTATTTGGTCTTGTTTGTCAGCCTGCATTTTAATGCATTTTCTAATATGACCACCTGATCCAGAACCAAACCCACATTGTTCTCCGTGATAAACCTGTGGGGAAAAATTCCTCTAAGGCATTTTTGCAAAGGGACTTATCTCTTTAAGTTTTCTGAGTTTCTGAGTGGGTGGAATAGGTTATGCTTTGCATTTCAAGAAATAGAACAAAATGCCACCAACAACACAGAATTTAAATAGTGGCATAGCTGAAGCTCAGAGTGCGCACTTCAAAGAAAATGTAAGATTTGACCCACACCTGAGATGTGTGTTGTTATGACTATTAATTGGATCCTGAAGTCTTCATTTTAAAATGGCCATCAACACAACGCATATTTACTTAGTAGCTCTTATGGTTTTTAATTGGTAAATGACAGGGGTTAGGTAGTGTTAGCTTTGTACATGAGAACAAAAAGGACTATTTGTCAAAAAAAAAAACTATTTTAGGGTTTTTTTATTTTTAATCTACTGTGAAGCCATTATAACCATATAGTGTAGTGATTAAGAGAACAGGCTCTGTAGAGAGACAGCTTGGTTCAAATCCTGGTTTATAACACTTGGCAGATTACTTAACCTCTCTGTCTCAATTTCCACCTATTTGAAACGGGGTGATAATAACCTCATAGGATTGGTGTGAGAATTCAAAGAGATAAATCATCTTAAGTGCTTAGCACTGTGCCGTACATAAAAAAAAATACACATAAATGTTTACTTTTATTATAATTAAGGTTCAGATTAATATGATTGATGCCAGATGAGTACCAGCAACAATGCCAGTCTCTGTCTTTGAAAACTCTACATCTAGGAAAGTGGCATGTTATCTTGTGATCTTATTACTAAAGAAGATTTTAATACTATTGGAGTTCCCTCAGCCTTCTCACTGGTTTATTTAAGAGCAGTCCTTCCCTTATCACCCCTCCTTCTGCATGCAGCCTCCTTCAATCAGAATCTATGACTCTGTTACTTCTTCAGCCCCTTACACTTATAACCTTTTATAACTTTGTATTTTTTACTTCCACGTCTCTCTTTTCCAACTAGAATATAAGCTCTTTGAGAGCAGGCAGCATATCCATCTATATCACTTTAAAGCTTGCTGGGTGTATTTTCCTTGAGGATATAAGATGAAAGGAACTAGCTCTTAGAAAAATACATCTGTTGCTGCAAGTACCTTCCTAAGCTTAGAGAGAAATTAGAAAACCTTGCATGCCTTCCATCAATCAGCCTACTTCAGCACTGGTAAGACGTCAGCTACCCTGAAGAGATTATTAAGACAAAAAGACTAAGGAGGTGAGAGGAGTAAAGGATTAGAAAGACGCTTTTTAGCGATTTACATCTGTACTTTAAACTTCTTCACAAAAAGTCATATTTTCCACATATAGAAAGAGAGTTGGGCTCATTATGTTAATTTAGGAATTCAAGGCAAAGAAGTTATGAGCCGACACATAAAACTCCATATCTATTTATCTATCTATCATCTATCATCTATCATCATCTATCTATCAATCATCTATTGATAGTCGGTGCCTCCCTCTTGGAGTCTATGCAGGTGAACAGCAAATCTGAGGGCACCATCCTCTTATGCACAATTCTGCTCATCTTAATGATAAAGCCAGTTGGCCATAAACATAACTAGGGCTCCGATTAACACAGCTGGCGTGCTGCTCTCAGCAGTCGACACATAGCCTTTTGCACCTACAGACGACTCTGCCGAACTCACTTTCATTACTGTACTGTTCGCACAATCATTGGGAAACAACCACAGCCTTGTGGGTGGTTGACCAGACACCAGGGGTGAAGACTGCATTTCTAGTGTGTCTGCCACTATTTTCTTTAATGATTTTGCCAATGAATACGGTCTCCTTCCTTCTGTCCTTTAGAATGTCTATGTTGGGCTTCAATGATCTCAAAGCTAATGGTAAAATATGCTCCGTGCAGCACCGCTCTGTCGAGGAGATTTGAATCATTATCTGTCCTCTTCCTCTGGACAGACTGTAGGGTTAAATGGCTGGGGTTTTTGAAACAAAAGATTTATACTCCATTTTCTTTGTACTATCCATCCATGCCTCCTGTAATAGGAGCCGGTTGGCGAGCTCGGCGTCTGGGTTGTCATTTCTCTTGCATGGTATGTATTAGAGTCCAAACGACCTCTACACCATCAAGGTTCCACAAACCTTAAATTTAAGCTACCTGCTTCACCAAAGTACCTAAAACAATAACTTTTTTATGTTGCAACAAACATTACATTTAATGAGTACAGTGCACATGTAATGATACAGTGAATCAGTGTGAAGCCTCAAATAATGATTTCTGTTGGCACTATAAAAGGAATGTAATTTTTCTTGTTGAAATACCATTTTTCAGTTACTGCATGAGTGATGTGGTAATTATCCCCTACACCTGGGATTTAAATCCAATCCTACAAGCCCATTTTCTGTTTGCAAGCTGTCAGGCTGATGCATAGGCTTTGTTCTTATCTGGCAGTAGGCAAGGAATCGGTAATTCAGAAACAACAAAGCCACTGATGGGTCATCATGTAATCTGCACTGAAAATTGCAATCTGTAATGAGATTGGAAACGCAGATGAGGTGACTAAAATTGATTACCTACCATATCTGAAAATTTAAATTTTATTGCACAAATATGATCAAACTAGTCCATAAGTTTGGGGATTAGTTGAGAAAGAATAAAGATTACTTTTAAATTAGGTGAATGTAGATAAGTTATTTAAATGTAAATTATTTGCTTTATAGCAATACGGTTGGTCTGCAGGGTGATTCACATGACCACATATTTTAAGTTCCCTGATGGCATCGTTTCTGCCTGGGAGTTCCAATTAGAGATGACATATACACTTTCAACTCTTAAGGGGAGTGCAGCAAAGTGGACCATGAATGAAACTCACACCAATCTCCAAGCCATAAAAATTCACCTTTTATATGCTTATTATGGAAAAAAATAATCATCCAGGAGCCTTGGGAGCTTTAAAAAACAAGCAGCAGACTGCGCTTGGAGTATTTGCAAACATTTCCCCCATCCCTATACACACATACACTATCTTCCAAGGGGTCAAGCTTTGTTGGTTTAGCTCAGGAGCAAGAATGACAGGCTCACAGTCCCCTGCTTCCTGTAGGAAGCACATACTTATAATAATAGAACTGTAAGAGCTACTGGTGATATACTGGTCCAACCTCCAAGTCACTATGAACATCTCTGTACTTCTTATCAATAACATGATAATAAACCCTACCATTGGAAATTTGGTAGAACTTAACGATATTAAAACAAAAGGTATATCTAATTAGGCATCATTATCATTACACAATTTCAGAAATGAATGAAAACATGTTCATTTAATGCCACCAAAATATTTCATCTCTTAGTCTAGCTTCCCAGAAAGTATCCATTAGGGTGCCAAGAAAGAGCATTGAGAGATCAGCTTCTGCTTAAGGGAGGATTCTCTAGGAAAAAATACATACCATCAAGGCTCAACCTCCCTTTTTAGGGAGTGTCAAAGCAAACATGTTTCCATCGCGTGGGCTTCAAGAGCTTCTCCCACTTTGGGAAGTTCTTCCCCCACCCCCATAGATTATGAAAAAGAGTTTCCCTCTGATAAGCACAGTTGAGGAGCTAGAAGGACACATTAGTGAGGAGTAGGGCCGCATACTCTAAATTACTCTCCAGCATGAATCTTACCTTCAGAAGTGCCTTCAGTTTCACTGGTGGCCAGCCTTTTCCCATAATCTGGCCCTATTCAGAAGGAAAATTCTTAGGAGAAATTTTTGTTTTTATTATTTATTATTAGTTTTGTTTTATGTTGTTTTGCTTTGGTCTTCTTACCTTGTGACTTTCCTGTTCAGTTCCTCTGAGACCCAGTGAAGGTCTAGTGGCAGCCGATGCAATAAATAGTCATTGATGTTGATCTACAAGTTCCAGAATGACAGGCTCTAGCAGTCTAAATTAATATTTATCCGGCTTCACATTCCATTGTTATTTATTGTAACCATTGTGTACATTCTTCTTCCAAAGGAGAAAGAAAAAAAAAAAGGAAGGAATTGCTTGTTAAATTATTAAACTATAAAAAGATTTACGACATTCAAGTACCATCTACATCCACGAAACTGCTTTCTTTATTCGTGCTCTTTTCTGTTTCAAATGTTAAACCCATTCCTTCTGCAATGAACTCACTTTCTCCTTTGCATTCATCTTTTCTGAAAAATCTTCCTTTACATGAATATTTTTAATTCTCCTTATTTCTAGCCTCCAGATCTCCTATTCAGAGCATGTAAGGAAAGACGATGTCTGCTGCCCTGTTCCCATATGACCCATGTCTGCTTCCTCTTACGCAAATCTGACCCCCAGACTCTTATTTCTGTTAAAACTGCTTTCTTCATGAAGACTGGTCCAAGCCACCACAGTCTTTAGCCTGGAGGGTTGCAAGGTCTCAAAGGGTCTTTCTGCTTCCCATCATGCATCTCTAAAATTTATTCTCCATAAAACTGTCAGAGTTATCATTTTAAAACATAAACCGGATAAAGTCACTTTTGTGCTTAAACCGTGACGATGGGTTTAAGCACATCACACTCATCTACAATTGTACGTTCTCTGCCGATCCCATCTCACACACTTCTCAGCCTTGTTCACTGCCCTATAGTCAGGCTCTGTATCTTTGAACTCAAGCAGATTGTTCCTGGAATAGGGTCTTTGCCATAGTTTATCTGTTGGCTCCTTCTGGTCAGTCAGATTACAGCCAAATTATCCCTTCCTCATAGAGACCAGTTCAGTCAAAAATATCTATCTAGTCACTTTCTGTTGGAACATTCTCTTCTATTTCCTTGATATCATCTATCATTTCTGGCACTTCTTTTGTTTTTTGTATTGTCATTTTATTTTATTTTTTGTCTCTTCTAGCTCAATGTAAGTCACATGAGAGTGAGGATTTTGCTTGCATTACCTTCAAAACCCAAACTTTGAAAATTGCATGGCATACAATATGGATTCAATGAAGATGTTAAAGTAAATATCAGCACTTACCCTCTACTCATTTTGTCCAATTACATATTAGCCATTTATTTTCAATAATGACTTTCCCATATCCTAATGCATAACTGAAGCTGTTGACATCTCTCTTTTTGAAATTCTCTTGGCCTTTATATTTTATGTTATATGTGCTGGGTTTCCTTTCTACTTTCCCAATTCCTTCTCCAGTCCTCTAATTAAAAGGTTGAGTTTCCCCAATTCGTCTCTTTCTCACTGTCTTTTTTAGCTAATTCAAATATCACCATGGTTCCAATGGATGTGTCAAAGAAAAATTGCGCTGGATAAGTCAAACGGACAAGGAAGACTTTATTCAAAATCATTGCAATAGAAAAGAGATATTGAGCTCAACTTTGGGCAAGAGAGTTTTAAGCACTGGGGTGAGCTAGTAGAAAGTACTAAAGGGAGAGTATTAGGGGATGGGTTGGTCAATGTGATTAGGCCATCTACCTTTGCTAATTAGCACTTATTGAAATTAGGCTCATACCCTCCCACAGAGACTGAGGGATAAAGACACTTAGTTGATGATTACATTTCAAAGAGATGGCTCCCATGTCCTTGAGAAAGACATTCTTGGGTTATAAAACTGGCCACTGGCACAGAATTATATCTCAAAGAGGCAGAGAAAGAATTTATAATTGAAAGCTTTCTGAAGCAAATGCTTCAAGAAAAGAGAAGTCAGAGCAAGAAATCTATCTAAAGTTTAGTCAAGCTGAGGGGATATATTAAGGCCATCTTGGTCAGATGCATTTTTCAGGCTACCTTCCACATTTATATGTTCAGCCGTGATATCCTTGACAAGCTTAGATCCTGCATTTTCAGTTGCTTATTGAATACCTCCAGCTGAGTATCCCATTTTCACATCCAGGTCTTCATGTTTAAAACCAAATCTTACGCTTCTTTTCTTTTTTTTTTAAATTGAGATATAATTAACCTATAACATGATATATTAGTTTTAGGTGTATAACATAATGATATGATACATGTATATATTGCAAAATGATTGTCACAAGTTTAGTTAACGTCCATCACCACACATAACTGCAAATTCTTTTTCTTATCATGAGAACTTTTAAGATTTATTGTTAGCAACTTTCAAATATACAATACAGTATCGTTAACTATAGTTGCCATGCTGTACATTACATCCTCAGAACTTCTCTATCTTACAACTGGAAGTTTGCACCTTTTGACCACCTTGACCCATTTCACCCCTCCCCCCACCTTTGGGGACTACCAGATTGTTCTCTATATCTATGAGCTCATTTTTTTATAAAAGAACTGGTGAGCTCATACAATATTTGTTTCGATGTTCGACTTATTTCACTTAGCTTAATGCACTTGAGGCCCATCCATGTTATCACAGATAGCAGGATCTCCTTTCTCATGGCTGAATAATATTTCATTGTGTGCGTATGTGTGTGCGCATGTATGTATGTTTGTATATATGTATGTATGTGTATGTGTGTGCGTATGTGTATATACACACACACGCGCACACACACACACACACACACACACACACACACACACACACACACACATATATATATATCACATTTTCTTTATCCGTCCATTTGCTGATGGACACAGGTTGTTCCATGTCTTGGATATTGTAAAAGATGCTGCAATGAACATGGGGATGCAGAAATCTCTTCAAGATAGCAATTTTGTTTTCTTCAGATAAATATCCAGAAGTATAATTCCTGGGTCATAAGGAAGTTCTATGTTTAATTTTTTTTGAGGAAACTTCATACTTTTTTTCATAGTCATTGTACCAATTTATAATCCCGCCAACAGTGTACAAGGGTTTCCTTTTTTCTCCACATCCTCACCAATATTTATTATTTGTGATCTTTTTGAAAATAGCCATGCTAACAGGTAAAGTGATATCTCACTGTAACAGAAGTTAACCTTCTTTTATTTGAAATGATTCTTGCATTCATCATCTCCTTTTCATTATTACTGCCACTGCTTTTATTAACTGAATGACTTTTTTTTTTTTGAATGCCATTTTAACCACTTTTCCCACCTTTTTCCTTTCCTACTCAAATTTGCCTTCTGATAATTTTTCTAAAATACTACTTTAAGCATGTCCCTGTCCTACAAAAATGTCGATGACTCTCCATTGTCTGCATGGTCAAAATAGTATCCATATTAGAGCTGGAAATATTCCCTAATAGTCAGGTTAGCAAGACTTCATAATTTTATAAAAGACCCTACTGGTTTTAACCACTTAGGGTGCCTACAGAATGCTTAAAGTTGAAATAGTTAAGTAAGAAAAATAGTAACAGGAGGAGAGTGTGGCCCAGATCTATTGGAACTGTGGCTTTAAAATAGCATAATAAGTGATGTTAACAGTACCTAAGAAAGAATTTAAGAGAGGAAAGGAGTATCTCCACTCATGGTCTTTAAAGAGTCTCCATTAGGTCAGATCTTAGTATTTAATCATTTTGTTGTCCTAGCTTACTCACCTTCTAACGTTTCCCACTGCTTAAATCAAAAGCAACTTCTATCAGTTTCTTTATTTCAGTCTCTCTCATACACACACACACACACAGACACACAAACACACACACAGACACACACACACACACATATATATATGTATATATATATTTATTTAGAATATATAACTTATATATTATATATATTTTGGCAAAGCTGGGAACTTATCTTGCAAAATGACTAGAAATTTATTCATTGGTCAGTCCAATCATCAGACTGAGATACAATTACTCATGAACTTACCTGCAAGCAAAGAAGATATGATAAAATAAGCTACTCATTATGCTTCAGTCAAGAGAAAATTCTAGGATTACTAATGACCCTTGCAGCATCAATTGGTATCACAGATAGTTATGGGAGAAAACGTGTAATTTAGAAGAAAATGTATTTCTGTTCTACTATCTCCTCAGATATTTTTGTATTGTAACCAGGGCATTTTCTTTGTTATAATACTAATTTTTATGGTGAAAATCAGAATGGACACAATATTTGAGGATTCATAACTCAGATGTCAAACTTCTCTATATGTGTTTATGTTTATGGGTTTAATATTCAAACTAAGCCTATGGATAGTCAGTATAAGAAAAGTATGTACTAAGTTGGTTAGCGTGTAACTAGCTATCTCCACTTAAGGATGAGAAACCCATCAGATCTGGAAATAGGCGGTTCTGACAGTGTAGAGGAGTTATGTGCTCTGAAATAGTGATATTTTATTGGATTGTTCTAGATATGCAGTCAACTATAATATCTAAACCATTTACATTCATTAAGCAATGATATATTTTATTATATTACATTATATTAGTTATTGTTATATTATATTCATTTATTCCAATCTCTACACATTTGTAAGAGTTTCATTTTTATAGATTGCCCACATTTTCTATTTATACAAAACTATGTTTTATTACTCTACATTAATTATTGGTAAGAGGGGAATTATATGGGAGAACAACATTCATTGCAAAGTCTAGTGATTATAACATTTATTTCCAGGATTTTATATGCTATTTTTAAGTACTAAAATATCAGTAATACACCACCAAAAAGTATCAGGTATTTTTTTTTATTGTTCAATATTTTATTAGTTTAGGTAATGCTAACTACCTCAACAAATAAACCCTGTTATCTTAGTGATTAAATCCAATAGAATTTTATTTCTTAATCAGATAAAACCCATTTGACAGTAGGAGTGTCTTCTAAAGTCAATCCATGCATTGATATCCAGCCTGCTGATTAGGAGAAGGTGAAGAAAGCACACCAGCTTCTTAAATATTCTTACCTGGAATTGACACAAAGCAGTGAGAACTAGATAGATACATTAGATAGACAGATAGATAGATAGATAGATAGATAGATAGATAGATAGATACATACATACATACATACATACATACACACATACATACATACATACACACACACATACATACATACATACATACATACATAGACCGACAGATAAGGTGATAGATAGGTCTTCCCTTATAACAGGTGGCTCAGAGAAAGTAATCAGCAGTGAATGTGACTTAAAATGGCTACAGGGAGAGGTGGAAAGAGAATTGGCATAAAAAGCAGGGCTTCGGGGTTATAAAGCTCAGATTCTGATTTTTTGTATAAATATATAGAGAGAAAGTGAGAAAGTGAGAGTAATAGTGAAAAAGCCATGAAATTCCCCTTCTTCTCCCTAAATATTACACAATATAAAATACAATACAAACATATAAATCCATCGACTGAAATGGAGGATGAGAAGTCTAAGTGCCCTTCCTCTAGACCATCCAACTTTCCTATTGCTCTTAAGGCTATTTTGGGAAATCCTTAACAGAAAGCAGCATTTGAAAACTACTTCCAAAAGTAATATATAACCTTCTACCTTTTACATTTTTTAAAGTCCCTCTTTGTCAGTGAAGCATTTCCTGACCTTTTTCATTTTTTTCATCTCATAACTCCCTCCTCTAGTTTTGCAGTACTTTAAAAAAAAAAAAAAAAACTCTTTCATGCCCTGTATTTTGGAAGATCATGTATGATTATATTGACTTCTTGAATTTTTATTTACTTTTAAACTCATTTGGTCTGGCATTACCAGTAAAGTGTAAGGTTCTCGTTTTTTTCCCCCGTCCCACCCGAACACTCGGTATGTTCCTCACTAACCACTGTAGTATGTCGATACAGAGATTGGAAGGAGGCATGGCTTGATAGTCACTCTGTACTACACCCTCAACCTGATGTTGGACCTGTTCTTGAGTGCAGGGAGTAGTTTAATTCCATAGGCTTAAGTGCTGTGAAATATAACTCCCAGTAATCTTATAAGATTTCACTTTTCACACTGCATTTTCATTTAGTCAGAGAGATAGAGCTGGCTAATCAAATGGTTTAATGACACGGTACCCTGTTTCACTTACTCCTTGCTTAGTTCTTTCATTATTGTGGGGGGTAGTTGTCAGGCTTACAAGAACTCTCGACAAGTATCTAGCAGTGGGACAAATCAAATTCCTGTGCCTTGCTACCATAAAGAGTTCTGATAATTAACACTCATACCTGGAAAGTAAATGGCCCAAGACAGAATATTCTAGATCTTGAAACAGTAATTTTGCATTTTAAGGGGATTGTGTTGGAAAGATACTCCTCACTGATAGTCAACTAGGATCTCCTGAAACCCAAAATATTTCCAATATGGATATTTGAAAGAGATGAAAGACGATCACTAAATATAATGCTATTCAAAATTTGAAAATATAAACAAAAAAGTGTGTGCACGTGTGGGTGTTTTAAAATGATAAATCATATTTATGCCAGAGAAGATAAGTGAACTTCAATCTCAAGATGAATCCAGCTAAGTTACACGGACACTAGAACACTATGAAAGGTCTGCTAAGCTGTCCTGAGTCTTATTTGTACATTACTGTCAGGTAAAGCAAAGAAGAACATATTTCAGCATTTGCCTCTAGTGACTAAATTACTTATCTATAGTCATTTTTCAAAACCCATAAAACCATTTGATGTATTAAAAACAAAATGCTGCATTTTGGTAGTCTGGAAATATTTTTAGGGACCTAAAACCTAAAATAAACTGTTGTCTTTATAAAAACTTGTTACCAATGCTGATTCAATTGTACAGTACTCTGCATTTTTATTTCAGTGGTATAGACAAGCCATCCACATCATCTTACTAGTTATTTCTTAGTATGATGGTCTTTATTTATAAAGTGAGTGTGAAAAGGGCTATAGTATTTGGCCAGAGAATAGATGATACCAGGCCCTTACGATGATAAAATGAACCTTGGCTACATTAAAAATTCTTACTATAAGAGATTTATATTTCTGGCTATGTTGGATTAATTTGTAAAGACTAGTATTTCCTCTAATAAGAACTAGAAAGGCTGGGTAAAACAAAGAGAAATCCATTTGAAAAAAATGGAGTATTAGAGAAGCCAACATCTTGTGGATATTAGAAAGAATGGAATAACAGAGAAGGGAGCCTAACATTCAGTTCTGCTTTTTCCTTCCAAATGCTCATTCAATAAATAGTCCCTGAGCAGTTAAAAAGCTTTATTTAGTCTCCTAACACTTGGGAGACAAAAATTGGACTTAGAGATTTGTCAAGCAGGATGCCCTGGGCTTTTAGATGGAATTCAAAGGGGTACATCTTATGAGAACAAAAGTGAGAGACAGGGAACATTTTGTGAGAAAGGACAAATCAGAAAATTTGAAACATAGCTTTAATATTCTTGATAACAGATCGAGTTAATCCATTTTATTCCTAGATTAAAAATATGTCAAAAACAAAAACAAAATTGAAAATTCTTAATAGAACAAAATTCTTCAAACTCTTAAAATACTTCTATAATTTTACACACACAGTAATTATCATTAGTCAAAAGTTATCATACATAGCAAGAGACATTGCAGAATGATCAAAAAATTTATAAGAATATAAGTGATAGGGTAAGGGACCCACAGGAGATCCAGATTTTACAATTATTAAACAGATTTTTAAATAACCATGATAAACATATTCAAGAATACAAATGACGAGATGAGTAGTCTATTAAAAAGAATCAAATAAAAATTATAGAACTGAAAATTACAATAACCATAATTAAGAACTCAATATATGGATATAATAGAAGACCCAACAGATCTATCTTTGTCTATTTTTCTCTTTCACCACTCGAATATGTTTCATGATTCTATTAGTCCTCTGCAACATCTAAAGTAATACCTGATAAATAATAGATACTTATAATTTTTTATTTATTGTTTGAATTTTAATTAGTTTCAAGTATACAATACATTGGTTAGATATCTATATAATTAGTAAAAAGATCCCCCCAATTGCTCTCTCCCTCCCCTGACCCTCCACCTAGCCAATGTATTAATGCTAATTGCATTCTCTATGCTGTGCTCCCCATCCCCGTGACCATCCATCAGCTACTAATATGTACTTCTTTGACCCTTCACCCTATTCTCCCAGCTCTCCAACCTTCCCTCCCCTCTGTTCATCATCAAATTGTCCACTATATTTGTGAGTCTGTTTTTGATTAGTTGTTCTTTTTATTCCTTAAATTCAACATATAAGTGAAATCATATAGTGTTTATCTTTCTCTGTCTGACAAATACCTCTAGGTTCATCAAACCAATATCTTTTTCCATTCTCTTCCTTTTCATATATAGGAGTCTTGTTTTCTTATCCTTTCAGCCACTCTATCTTTTGATTAGAGCACTTAATTTTTTTCCATTTAAGGTACTTATTGATAGGAATGTAGTTGTTACCATTCTTTATTCCTGTTTTTGATACTTCTTCTTAAAGAAGTCCCTCCAATATTTCCTGTAATTCTGGCTTGGTGGTGATAAATTCTTTTAGTTTATTTTTGTCTGGGAAGCTCTTTGCCTGTCTTTCAACTCTAAATGATAGCTTTGCTGGATTCTTGGTTGTATATCCTGCGTCTTCATCCTGTCGAATATGTTTTGCCAAGCCTTTCCATCCTGTATAGTTCCTTTTAAGAAATCAGCTGCCAGTCATATGAGTGTTCCCGTATATGTAATTATTTGTTTATCTCTTGCTGCTTTTAATATTCTTTCTTTGTATTTAACCTTTGGCATTCTAATTATGATGTGTTTTGGTGTGGGACTCTTTGGACCCCTGATTTTTGGAATCCTCTGAGCTTCCTGGGGTTTTATGTCCATTTCCTTCAGCACGTTAGGAAAGTTTTCCATCATTATTTCTTCAAAAAGCTGTTCAACATTTTGATTTTCTTTACTTATGCCGATCAGATGAATATTTGGAGCCTTAATAGTGTCCCATATCCTCCTTAAATTATTTTTATAATCTTGGCATCTTTTTTCTTGTCATTCTGTCTGAGTGTCCTGATTGGCTTTCTTGTCCTCCAGATAGGGCATGTGATCCTCTTCTTTATTCACTTTGTTTATTCCTTTGTTTATTCCATTTAATATACTTCTCATCTCAGATAACATGTTCTCCATGTTAGACTGGCTCCCTTTTATAATTTCCATCTCCATTTTTATGTCTTTGTTGGAGTTCTGTACACTTCCCAAAAGTTCATTGATCATCTTTATAACTAGTGTTTTGAACTCTGCATCTGTTGACTCCTTTATATCTGGATCCATACTTGACTCCATTATATCTGGATCTCCGTTCTGTTCTGTCATATGGTTTCTGCTTCTTTGTTGTCCCATTTTGGCTGCCTTTCTGTGTCTGTTTCTACGTACTAAGCAAAGCTCCAAAGTCTCCCGGTCTTATTAGTGTGGATTTGTGAAGTAGGTGTCCAGTGGCACAGTCCTGAGAGAGGTTCAGCTGCAGGCCAAATTTAGCCCAAGTCTCTACTCCTCTGGAGCCACCTGTTAAGATTCACAAGCAATCCACAGATGCTGTGCTTATAGTTGCCTCAAAAAGCCACACCAGAAACTGAGGCCAGCTGGCTCCACCATTGTGAATCTCAGCAAGGAGCACCTGGCTCGCTGAGAATACACCTGGATGTGGCTTGGGTAGGGCCCAAATTGGGGGAGGTGGGGTTTCAGGGAATCGGTTGGGCTGAGCGCCCATTGTTATCCAGTTTAATGACCTCACGGCAATGGTGGTACTGTGTCTGCGCACTGGGAAAGGAAAGGGCTCAACAGGGAACAATGGATACCGCCGGCACTTCTGTACCGATTGAGTCTCACCTTAGCCCTCACTTCGACAATGTCTCCCTGTAAGTCCCTGGTGCCCCCTGCACGCAGCCGACTTGGTGCTGGTGCTCAGAGCAAGCAGGTCTGTCACTGAGAAAATCGCTCACAGACGTGACTCTTTTAAGAGACTTCTGCCACTGCCACAGCCTCCATCTCTCTCAGCTGTTTGGGACCGCATCCTCGTCCCATCTTACTTTCTGCCATCGCAGGGTACTTTCTTGGATTTCTCCATAGCTGTATGGCTTGTTCATCTAGATCCGAGGCAATTTTTCCTTGCTGCTGCTCCTTGTTTCCATCACAACTTTGATTTGGTCGCCAGAAGGATGAACAGAGCCTCTATCATCTACACCATTTTTTTCTCAACAAATTTTTTTTTAAATGAATGAATTAATGATACCTTGCCAAGAGGCAAATAAAGTCACATACTCTTTAAAGCCAGAGTGGAAAGGAAGGAGATAAAAAAGAGAAGACATGGGGGGAAGTATTTGTTGGCAGAAAGGCAGCCAAAGATGAAGACAGGAAAGACCTGCAGATTTACAGAACGACCTTCACTCAATTAGTTCTCTTATTTGATGTTCTCTACTGCTATCAGCTGCGCCCCCGGATAATGAGACTTCTAGCTGGCTATAGGGAGAGATATTCAAGGCCACCTGGGGTTACATACCTGCTACGTAATTATGGGCTACCCAGAAGAAAATGTGAGTTACTGTTGGTTCAAACCTTAATAGGTTGATAGAAACAGTAAGTGCCATGATAAACTTTCCTCATTCAAATAGTATTCTTTTCTCCTCTTGCAGATGGAGTTGCAGGAAAACCCTAAACTCTAGAATCCTCTACAGCTATGAAGAGGCCCAGGGAAGGAGGTTTTGCTTGAACCACTTTCTTCTCCAAGGAGTTAAGGGGGTCTCCAAGTAGGCAGCAGGCAGTATAGTTTTGTAATACTTGTGTTTTCAAAATCAGATAGTATTTAAAAGGAGCCAAAATAATTGAGAAAGAAGGCACCAAACAAACGAACACAAAAGGTGAGATGCCAAGTAGCCTTGGCAGTTTATAGGGAATGAATTAAACTTCAGAGCTTTCTATTGCAATTTCTCAAAATACCTTCAAATTAACAGTAAAAGGGAGAGAAAGGATTAGCTTTAGTTACACAGTAGATAGACCATAAGGAAAAGTTGAAACCAAATAAATAAACAATAAAAGGCTGAAGTTAAATATTTTCAAAGAGCTTTCCCTAGTCTCTGCAGCATACGATTTTTTTTTTTTGAAAACTCCACTAAAGTGCTGCGATCATTCTCAGATGGGCCCTCCAATTTAGTTTGCTGCTTAATTGTTTGTTTGTTTGTTTTATCAGCTCAATATTAGCGTTGTCTCTATGAGGCCAATGCAAGATACCTACTCTGGACCTTAACTAGGTCAAAACAAAAAGAATCTGAAAGAACACGGTTGAATAACAAATCCAGATCTAGTGGAAAAAGATTTTGGGGGGCATGGCCAGAAAGCCATTTCTAGAAGGGCCAAGAAGTGTTACCAAAATCCCAGGAGTCAAATACACGAGGCATACTCCCTTGGGCTGTCTGGGGTGAAGGCTAACAAGTACGAAAACTGTCCAAGAACAGGAACTCAGGGCACAAAAATACGGTCTAGACCATTCTCCTTAATTTGTAGACACTGGCACTCTTTCCTAAGGTCTAGGAGTGACCTTTTCAAACTCAGCTCAAAGGGGTGACCTGCTCTTTCATTGTCTATTTTATAATATGTATGGCACTTGGGGGAGTTGGAGTCTCTTTCAACCAGTCTAATTTCCCAAAGCTATATAGAAGAATTAAAAGAACACTTGGAGGCTTGTGAAAATATTAATGCTTTCCGGAGTTTGAGTAATTGTTTTTGCTTAGTATATCTGTGATATTACATAGTTCCAGCTGTAAGTGGTATTGTTTTAATTACAGGAGGAGGGCTTTCTTCATTGAAACCTGACAAGGGAGGAGGTAGAAGTTAATAATAGTGCCTTGAAGGATTATAGATAACTCTTTGTTAAAATTATGTGAAAGAACATACACACAATACACACATAAATACATACAGTGAAATACAAGTCATTATACTAGAGACTGTTAGCTATTTTTTATTTCTTTAAAAGAGTGTCTTGCAATCCAATAATACACTATGAAACCAGGTAAGGGGGCTGTTTTTGTCACTCAGTCTGTCATGGTATAATTTTACCTATCATTATTTCAACTGAAGGTGGCATTTAAGAGTTCATTAGTGATTAAAAGAGCCCTCTATTGCTCAGAACTGATCTTAGATATTTAAGGAAAGCATTTAGTTCAGATTGACAGTTTTTCTACCCTTATGATGTCTCTCAAACAAACAAACTAAAAAGTTATGGTGAATTCTACTAAGAAATGTATATTTCTATTAAGAAATTTATATTTTATATACTGTATGCCATAAACTGTATGCAGCAATGACAAGAAGACATAGCTCTCTCTCTACCAGCAAGCTTCATTTCCCTATCAAAAGAAAGCAGTACTTGCAAAGTCTGAGTAAAAGACTCTTACCATTTTTCAGCACCGTCACTCTCTTTTTATGTTTTGTTCATAATGGCAACTGTCTGGCTTGATACATTAGTTCTGATGCTTTCACCTGCTTGTTGTCATTCAGGTGCTAAACGAAGAGGATGAATATGTATAATTCTTTCAGGAGTGCATTAGAATGACCCATCTTGGCATATTTTATGACACATCCCACCAGACCCTGATTATTTTGTGAAGTTGGCATTTAAGTTATACTGGTTGGCTTTTGATAGCTTTTGCCAACTTCCTCTGAGCATGTGATTAATCAGTACAATAAAATGGGACACTCTAAAATGCAGGATTGATGCATGGGTAAGGATTTTAAAACTTTCATTCCTTTATCAGTCATTTGAGACAGTTTTAGTGGCTCATTACCGGAAAGTATTTTAGGAAATCTTCCCCTATTTGATCACTGTGCCAGTGTTGTATCGCCTCTCTAGGGAGAAAGGGATCTTTTGATTTTGATATAGTTTCTTTCTTCCAGAATGAGGATGTAGTGTTTTGTTTTTTTTTTCCTTTGGAACATTGTCAGGTACCTTTTGACAGGTAATAGAGAGAAACCGATAGTAACTGAGGAAACTTAGGCCAAATTAGTTTGAAAGGCCTCTTGAGAAAGAAGTCTGGGTTTAAAATTGGAGAAGGCTCTTCTATACATGCCTGCAGCAGGCTACCAGGAAAAACACATTGAAACTTGGAAATCTACAACTGTTATTCATTCATTAACAAATTCTTAGTGAGCCCTATGTTTCAGAGGCCATGACAGAAATGATGATACAAAGTCAATAATGTGCATTTGGTCTTGCAGCATCAAGTTAAACACAATCTTTTTGAGTTTAAGGTGTGGAAGAAAAATGTTCATCGAAATCAACTAATACTAATTCAGATCTTAAAACTCCTTCAGTGAAGTCTTAGCAAAGATTATGGTTTAGTATTGATAACTCTAAACCAAAAAAACAGCAAATGTAGACAAAGCTCATACAGGACTTAAAAAGTTACAGAAAAGAAGATTCAGGTCGGACCATTATTGTCTTAGTCATATCATTTAAAGTTATTGTCATTTCCTTACTGTGAAGAATTTGGAATTTCATTTAAGGATACACTATATATCTTTCAAATTTGGTTTCCTCTAGGTATATCTGTTAAAGACTATACACTTTTCTTTAAGAGTGCTATTGAGGCATTTTTAGAAAATTATTTTTGTCATCTTTATACAGTGCCAAATTAAAGAAGCATTTAGCTATCATGTGTTCATACTGGAACCTGGTGAGCAACCCTAACTAGTAGAATTAAAATTCTGGTTCCCAGTAGCACATTTTGCAGACTCTCATCTAGTCTGGGAAGGCTAAGTATTACCAACACAAGGACAGAACCACTGTGGGTTTCCATTCCTAACATAGCCTCTTAAGAGATGGGGGTGCGGGGCAGGGAAAAGTGAAAGAGATCTACTTCCTCTTTCTCTAGAAGAGAATTTGTAAGTTTCTGGGGAATTTAGGACAGTTCATCGCATTTTACTACTTAACAGAAGTAGCAATATTGCAAAACACTTCTATGTCTCTTCTAAGACTTCTTTGGGATCATCTGTATTACTATTAGTAACACCAAGGGGTAATTGAGTTGAGGAAGTTTTTAGCTCCCTATAATTTCCATCTGTGTCCCTAGAGTTACCCCAAATAAACATACTATCTTAGTAAAAACATGTTTGTGTGCAAAGTTTCAATACAGTTTCTCTACCTCCTCCTCTCCCTAACTGAATTTGGTCCCTAAGTGCCTCTTATGTAAAAGTCTTGAAGATGTTCCTGCTTCTCATACTTTTTGGTCCCCAATCAGAGCAATGAATGAGGACTGCATAGGATAAAACGTGGGAAGTGGAAAGTTACATGTAAGGCATATCCACTCTGTGTTTGCCTCCCCTACCCTCAATGAATTTCATTGATAAAAATGAGGATAAAATGAGCACAGAGAGCAACTGATGAAGGAAAATCAAGTCACCAAAAGAGAAACTTTTGTAAATAATAATAGCAGTCAATGTTTATTTAACCCTTGCAAGATGCCAGTTATTGTTCTATATACTTTAGTGCAGTATAGCACTGATCCTCTTAGCTCGTTTAATTTGCATTTGCACACTCAGTAAGTGGAAAGCTAGGATTTGGGCCTAGTTGTTCTGACCCTAGAGCCATGTTCTTATGCGTGGAGAGCAAACTCTTTTTCATCCCACCATCTACTCTTTCTAGCAACTCAAAGAGAGTACAGAAAAATTGCCCTGATTTGTAACATGTTAGTAGCAGCTTCAGCTTTAGATGAAGGAATGCTTTTGGATCCCTTTCTCTCAAGGCTTTGAATTTGATCATTTGACATTTAAGAGACAGTCAGTGCTGGTGAAAACTGGTCGTGTTACTGCTGGCTCTGGAATATAGGATATAGAAAAGGCTTTATTTTCTTAACACTTGAGGGAAAGGATCACCAATTTTATACATCAAGAATTCAGAAAGGAGGCCATTTTGAAAAACCAAAATCTCTATGATAGTTATTGAGTAGTTTAAAATATGGAATAGGACTATATGTACCTTCACCTTGCCCACCAGGTGCCAGTGGATTTAGACTGAATACTTCTGGGCAATATCATTTTCTGCTTGTTGAGGACTGGTTTATCAACATAAAATTAAACACATCTGCACCTGGTCACTTCATGAGGAGTCTAAAAATAAACATAATCTTTGCAGACTTTCAGAGGTAAGATGCTGCTGAATGTTTGATTTCTTATTTTTCTTTTTCACAAAAATAATAAATAGAGGTACCTAAAATTAATACATAGTGCTCAAAACTGAAGCTTGGAGAAAACTTTGATAAGCAAAGGCTGATTTAAAACACACACACACACACACACACACACACACACACACAATACACACACACACACGATTCCAAAGAAAGCTGAGAAACAAAAGTCTGGCTGCTTTGCCAGTTAAATAATTACATTTTGAAAGAAGCAAATCACAACTGGTAAAACTTTTTTTTTTTTTTTTAATCTATAGGAAAAAGACATCTGATACCAACTATCCTCAGCTTTCTGGTCTTTTGAGTTCATTTTCCAAATCTATACACTAGGACAGCCAAGAATATAGTAGAATAAATGTGTCTAGGGAAGAAATAACTACATTGGGGAATTAAATAGAAATGATAAAAATCACTCACACTTCTTGATTGAAATAATTAAATATGAAGTGGAGTGGAGAGTGGCAGATGAATTCTAATAGTAATTGAATTGGCACTTAGGAGTTACCTTATCTGCATTGCCACAATTCAAAATTCCCCATAGTGTTTTCTCTCAGTCCACATCATATTAATTATACCTCTCATCCACCATCTTGTTTATGACCAAAGTAGTTAGTATGCATGGAGAGGCATCCAGGTATCCTAATGGGGTTCAGTAAGTAGTTATTCTATCCCTTATGAAAATGGCATTCGTTGCTCTAGCTCATGAGAAACATCTAACTCATATACCAAACTGCTGGTAGGACTTTCCCTTCCTGCTTTATGAAAAGAAAGAAGGTTTCTATTTTATACAACTCAGATAAATGGTCCTGCTCTCTCTATTTGGGAGAAAATAGAGAGGCTTGATTCTTATCAACTCTATCTCTAAAATATTGGGTTTCCACAAATAAGTTTTCTTTTTTACGTGTATCTTTGCAAATCCCGTCTATAGGCTGTTCGTGTAGAATACTTGTTGATGTACTATCTGGACATGGATTTTGGTTATAAAATTATTCTTATTATAATATCATTTTAGTATACTTCTTTGTTTCATTTCATAGAAGATAACATCATTAATCCAAATTTTCCAGACAATCTAATTATTCTGCCTCTGATTGTCATCCTCTCTCTTTGGATGAGGGAATATAATGAAAAATGGTTTCTACAATATACAGGTTATTTCCAAACTTGATTCCATGGAAACATTTTTTGTTTTGTTTTGTTTTAGGATTAGCCAGTGGGAAGACTGAATTTGAGGAGTGAGGATTGTGCTGGCTGGAATCCTATTTCTCTTGTTCTGCTTGAAAATCTCCAACAACAAAAAGTATATTATCTAGGTTTAACCTAAGGCCAACTAGTAAATTAATCATTGGGGGGGGGAAGAGCAAACAGAGATGGTAATAGAAAAAATTGTCTATAAAACTGACCTATAGCCTCATTCACCTCTTTGTGTATGTGTGTGTAATTTAAGTGTCATCTGAAATTGCTCTTGTTCATTGTCAAAGTAACTTCATTGGCCAGCAAGAAAATGATGAAGACTTAATCCTTTGGGTCAAGTGCTGAGAATTCCATTCATACAATAATTTCCCTTTGAGGGGGAGAGATGTGATATAATTTTCAACCATTAAATCCTTAGCCCTGAATAATAATTAAGTTGTCTCTCTAGCCATCCAGCAAGTGACCCAGTAATACTAGGACAGAATATGGAAAGTTTGGGTGGAGGGAAATATTTTGTAAGGCATTGCCTGAGAGGTCAGTATAAGAGCAAATCATAGCAATGGTTGGAGAGAAGATATACACTAACATACTGGTTGATTATTTTCAAGACCAACTTTGTATCCATATTGCTACAACTCCTTTATTCTAGATGTCATTCTCTGCCATTGTTATTTGATTCATAAATTTTCCTTTCTTGTCTATCATCCCAAGTTCCTGGCCTGAATAAGCTAGGATTCAACTAAGAGTAGATTTTCAGTCCCAGTTGCGACCTTGGACTTTGATTTTCACATTCTGATATACCGAAATATAGACCAGACTGAGAAGCTGTGTCTGCACTCTGCTATTCAATAAAATGGATACTGGGGAGATGTTGGATTGCCCAAACATGACTGTTTAGAATGAGAAGCACTAATTTCAAGATTTCATTAATTTTTAATCTTTAAAATGTTTCTTCATATTTTAGGGTGGTTCTAAATATAACGTATAAACTTTGGCACTCTTCCAATAAAAGGCCTAGTTGGCCCTAAGGTAAAAATATGATCCTGAATTACATAATTATATCATCTGTATTTATCAAATTAGCCAGTTATTTAATAAATCTACATTCTTGCCTAGACTTGATGGACATGGCAGTAATTGTATAGGCTTCAGAGAGAACGAAATTGTAAATGTTGTACAGAATGAAAGATTTAACACCAAACAGTGTGATTAACGAATAGAACTGCATTGCAAATGGCAACACAACAGGAAAATCCTTGCAATACTGTGGCTAAAAAAATTAAGATGGATAAAATGTATTAAATCCTACAAATGAAAAGGAAAAAAGTTGCATGAAAAAAACCTTAAATTCTAGAGCAGGAAAATCAGCTTAGTGAAAATTGAAAATGCATGTAATAAAACTAATTCAGGCAGGATATTAATCTTGTGTAAAAAAGATAAAAGCATGTTAAAGCCTGATTGTAAAATATTAATGTGCTAAACCATCATAAAACTTCACATATGCCCTTTAGCGATAGTATTGTTAATGATGATAAAAACTTATTTGCAAATTCTTCTTTTATGAAGTCTGGAAAGAGAAAATCTGAAAAAACGACTAATGTAGACATCTACTATGTGTAAAAGATAGGAAATAGTGACTGTTAATGAGGTTCAGGGAGACTGATCTCTTGACATTTAATTGTGTGACCATATTAAAGGCCCTCTGCAGTCTGTGAGTGAGGTGATTCAGGGTAAACAAGTAGGGTTTGCACCCCGATAAAATTGGAGTATTCTTAAGTCCTTTCCTAAGTTGCTTTCTGATGGCCCAGAGTACTCTTGGAGTTACACTTAACCTTGGCCTGCAGTAACACTATAAGGCACCTACTTACTCTTTCCACTGAAGCCCCCCATATAACAAAAGCAAAAAGGGAATTTGTCTCAATCTTTATTCTGTTTTTGTATTATTATATTACTGGTTCTGAATTGTGGGAGCTAGGCTCATAGAAATTCTTCGATAGCTCAGGGCACTGTTTTTGTATAATGGTGAAGCGATATTATATAGCAGGAAGAATTGAACTAGACTGTGGAGTAAGCTTGACCTGTACACAGATCCTTGTTGTATGACATGCTACAGATGTTGATTAGTTTATTGAACCTCTCTGAGTCATGCATACTGTACAGGAAAAAAGCACATACACACAAAAAGATAATCCTTATTTGCATGGTTTTTGTTAGGGTCTATAATGATGTATTAAAGCTTTTGTCATGTCACAGGTACTCAAATGTAATTATTATTCAAATGTTTATTATTACTGGAGTTTACTCAGAAAGACAATTGAATAAGATTCATTTTTCACAGTATTAAGATTTCAAATTCTCTGGCTTTGGGAACACACACTCTCTTTATTTGATGTCATAAATTCGTATTTTTTAAATTCTGGAATATAAAATTCTTTTTAATTAAAATGTAGTTGACACAGTATTATATTAATTTCAGGTGTACAACCTAGGGATTTGACATTTATATACCTTATGAAATGATCACCACAAGAAGTTTAGTAACCATCTGTCACTGTGCAAAGTTATTGGAATATTATTTACTGTATTCCCTTGTGACTTATTTATGTTGTAACTATAAGTTTGCACCTCTTAATCCTCTTCACATTTTTTAAAAGTTATTTATTTATTTTATTTTATTTTCCCCCTTTTTAATTCCCCCCTGCCCCACTTCCACTCCTGACCTATGGATGTTGCTATTTCCCTTTTCCTAAGAACTGGATTTCTGAAGGCAGGGCGTTCCCACACGTTTGCGGCGCGCAACCAGGGCCTGGCGTTCCCAGGGGCCTGGCCAGCCCAAGGTCTGGCACACCTGGTGCACTCAGGGGACCTGGTGCACCCAGCCCTGGCACACCCGGGGCCTGGCACACCTAGGGTATGGTCCATGGCTCCACCTGAGGTGCGAACCCAGGACTGTCTGCATGTAAAGCAGACATGCTAACCACTGCACTATGGAGCCACCCCTCTTCACATTTTTTACTCATTCCACCCACTGCCCAACCCTCTGGAAACTATCACTTTGTTCTCTATCTGAGTCTGTTTGTTTTGTTTGTTCATTTGTTTAGATTTTTAGATACCACATGTAAAGTGAAATGATACAGTATTTGTCTTTCTCTGACTTATTTCATTTAGCATAATATTCTTGGTCCATCCTTGTAGTTGCAAATGTCAAGATTTCATTCTTTTTATGGCTGAGTAATATTCCATAGCATATACATACCTCATCTTCTTTATCCATTCATCTATCTATGGACACCTAGGTTGCTTTCATATCATAGCTATTGTAAATAATGCTGCAATGAACATAAGTGTACATACATTTTTTTGAATTAGTTTTTTCATTGTCTTAGGATAAATGTCTAGAACTGGAATTGTTGAATCATATGGTAATTCTATTTTTAATTTTTTGAGGAACCTCCTTTCATACTGTTTGCCATTGCGGCTGCTCCCATTTACAATCTTACCAACAATGCATAAGTGTTCCTTTTTGTCTACATCCTCACCAACACTTGTCGTGTCTTGTCTTTTTGATAATAGTCATTATAGAAGGTGTGAGGCGATTTCTCATTATGGTTTTTGCCTGCATTTCTCTGATTAGTGAAGTTGAGTAGTTTTTCATGTGTCTGTTCACCATCTGCATGTGTTCTTTGAAGAAATGTCTATTCAGATCTTCTGCCCATTTTTAAATTGGATTATTTGTGGGTTTTTTTTTATGTTGAATTGTATAAGCTCTTTATGTACTTTAGATATTAATCCCTTATCAGATGTATAATTTGCAAATATCTTCCCCTGTTCACAGTAAGTTGCCTTTTTGTTTTGATGGTTTCCTTCGCTGTGCAAAAAGTTTTTGGTCTAATGTAATCCCACTTGTTTATTTTTTATTTTGTCACTCTTGCCCTAGTAGACACATCCAAAAATATATTTCTAAGACCAATATCAAAGAGTTTATTGCCTATATTTTCTTCTAGAAGTTTTAGGAATTCAGGTCTTACATTAAAGTCTTTAATCCATTTTGAGTCTATTTTTGTATGGTGTAAGAAAGTGGACCAGTTTTAATTTTTGCATGTAGCTATCAGTTTTTCCAACACCATTTAGTTAAGACTTTTCCCAATTGTATAATCTTGCCTTCTTTGTTCTAAATTTAATTGCATATATAAGTGTAGGTTTATTTTTGGGATCTTTATTCGGTTCCATTGATCTATATATGTTTTTATGCCAGTACCATACTGTTTTGATCACTATAGCTTTGTATAGTTTGAAATCAGGGAGAGTGAGGTCTCTAACTTCAATTTCATTTACTTCTACTCTGTTCTTTATTATTTTCTTCATTCTATTAACTTTGTGCTTTTTTTTTTTAGTTCCTTTATATATAAGGTTAGATTATTTGAGATTTTTCTTGTTTATTGAGGTAGACCTATATTACTATAAACTTCCCCCTTAGAATGGCTTTTGGTATATCCCTCATATTTTGTAACATTTCCATTTTCATTTGTCTCAGGTATTTTTTGATTTCCTCTTGATTTCTTCACTGACCCATTGATTGTTTAGCAGCATATTGTTCAGCCTCTACGTGTATTTTTACCAGTTTTCCTCTTATATTTGAGTTCTAGTTTCATACTATTGTGGTTGGAAAAGATGCTTGATATAATTTCAGCCTTCTTAAATTTATTGAGACTTGTTTTGTTGCCTAACATGTGATGCATCATGGAGATTGTATATATATACTTGAAAAGAATGTGTATTCTACTGTTTTGACATGGAATGTTCTGTATATCTATTAAGTTGATCTAGTCTGTCATTTAAGGCCAATGTTTCCTTGTTTATTTTGTCTGGATGATCTATCCATTCATGTAAATTGGGTATTTAAGTTCACTACTATTATTGTATTACTCTCAATCTCTCCCTTTATATCTGTTAATATTCGCTGTATGTATTTAAGTGCTCCTAACTAGGGTGCATGGATATTTATAAGTGCTATGTCCTCTTGCCAAATCGATCCCTTTATCATTGTGTCATATCCTTGTTTCTTGTCACAGTCTTTGTTTTTTAAAGTCTGTTTTGTCTAAATATTATTACCCCAGTTTTCTTTTCATTTCCATTTGCATGGAATATCTTTTTCTATCCTTTCTCTTTTAGTTCGTGTGTCTTTGGATCTGAAGTGACTCTCTTGTAGACAGCACATGTGTGAATTTTGTTTTTTAATCCATTCAACCACCCTATGTCTTTTGAATAGGGCACTTAGTCCATTTACATTTAAAATAAATATTGATTATGTATGTACTTATTGCCATTTTAGTTTCATACTGGCTTTATCAGTGGTTGGTCTATTATCTTTACTATATGTTTATCTTTACTAGTGATATTTTTTTCTTTCATATATTTCTTATTTCTAGTTTGGCCTTTTCTTTTCCACTTAAAGAATTTTCTTTAACATTTCTTGTAATGCCAGTTTAGAATTTATTTGTCTAGGAAGCTCTCTCTCCTTCAATTTTGAATAAACTTGCTGGATAGAGTAGAGTATTCTTGGTTGTATTCTTGTTTTTTCCTCTTAATCAAATTGAATATATTGTTGTACTCCCTTCTGGCCTGCAAAGTTTCTGCTGACAAATTAGCTGATAACCTTATGGGATTTTCTTGTGCGTTGACTAGTTGTTTTTCTCTTGCTGCTTTTAAGATTTTCTCTTTAACTTTTGACATTTTAATTATAACGTGTCTTTGAGTTCATCTTGTTTGAGATTCTCTGTGTTTCCTGGACTTGGATGTCTGTTTCCATCACCAGTTTAGGGAAATTTTCAGCCATTATTTCTTCAAATAGGTTTTCTGTTCCTTTCTCTCTCTCTCTTCTCATTTCAAGACTCCTATGATGTGAATATTAGTTGTCCCAGAGGTCCTTTATGCTATCCTCATTCTTTTAAATTCTTTTTTCATTTTGTTCTTCCAATTTGATGATTTCCACTATCCTGTCTTTCTGATCACTGATCCATTCTTCTGGATCATCTGATCTGATGTTGAGTCCCTCTAGTTTATTTTCCATTTCAGTTCTTTTATTCTTCAGTTCTGATTGGTTCTTTTTTATATATTATATCTCTGTTGAAGTTCTCACTGAGTTGATTTACTTTTCTGCAGAGTTTGGTGAGCATCTTTATGACTATTACTTTGAAACTTTTAGTAAACAGTTTACCTCCTTTTTGTCAGATCTTTTCCTGGAGTTTTGTCTTTTTTGTTTATTTGTTTGGGATATATTCTTTAGTCTTCTCATTTTGCCTGTTTTTTGTTTTTTGTTTTCCTACAAATTAAGTAGATCAACTATGTCTCCTCATTTTGAAAAAGTGGCCTTATATGGAAGGGGTCCTGTGGGGTCCAGCGGTGCAATCTCCCCTGATCACTAGAACCAGATGCTCTGATGCTCTGGAGGTATTCCCTGTGTGAACTAGGGTGGCCTCCTGTTGTAGTTGGGCCACAACTACTACACACTGGCAGGCAAGGCTGGTCCCTGGCCTGGCTGGCTGTGAAGCTCAGTTTCAACTGTTGCAGACACACTGCTATGTGTTAATGCCGACTGAGGCCACCCACAGGGTGTGGCAGGGCAGGAGCTGCGTTAGAGAGGTGCTAGCAGAGCGAGTTATAGAAAAATGCCAGAGTAGGGTGAATGTGTCAGCATGGTGAATGGAGACTGTCAGAAATGGTGTCTGTCAGCATCAGACCAGATAGGTTTAAGAAAGGAAAAAATAAAAGGCACCCACCAGCACTTCTGTCCTGGAGAAAGTTCCAAGAGATCCCTTTCCCTACAGCACATGCCCTAAAATTAGTCAGTGTATCACCTTCACACATGACCCGGTGCCTTTCAAACTGCTGCCTCTGTGCTGGGGCTTGGAAAGAGTACAACCTTGGTTTCCTACAGCCCTTTGACATAAACCCCGCTGGTTTTCAAAGCAGGGATCCTCTTCCTAGTGCAGATGTCCCAGGCTGGGGCTTGGACCCCTCGCTCTTCAGGGGAGACCTTCGCAGTTGTGCTATCCCTAGCTGTGAGTCACCAGACAGGGAGCAGAGAGTAGGGTGGGTCCTGACTAGACTGAGTATCTGCCCCTCCCACCATTTCAATGTGGTTTTCTTTATATCCTTAGTTGTAGAAAATCTGTTCTGCAGGTTTCAGGTCATTCTCAGAGATAGCTGTTTATATATGTAATTGTAGTTTTGGTGTCAATGAGAGGAGGTGAGCTCAGGATTTTTCTACTCCACCATCTTGAACCCAAATCCAGGAGTTTTGCTCTTAAATGCCAATTTAGCTTGTCCTTATGCCATGAATGTTCTAAGCACTAAGGATCCAGCAGTGAACCAAAGTTCCTTCTCTCATGGAGCTTATATCTGTGAAACGTTGTTTCTTGTGGTTAGTGCACAGTCCCGGCAACAAACATGTCTCCAGATCACCGTCTAGACCCATATTTTGGTTTCTTCTTGCATAGGACATGTGTTTCTTCAGGTGCAATGAGATTCATATAATCTGATTATGATGTTTGAACTTCTCCATTTCTTTCTTAAGCATTTGTTAGTGGAAGGCTTTGGGAGCTGTATTAATCACAATTCTCTGGAGAAACAGAAGCAGTAGGCTAGATAGACAGATAGATCTCTAGCTAACTATGTAACAGGAGCTTTATTATGGAATTGGTTCACTTGATTATGGAGGCCAACATGTCCCAGGATCTGCTATCTGCAACCTGTAGACCCAAGAAAGTTGATAGTGTAATCCAGTCTGAGTCTGAAGGCCTGAAAACCAAGGAAGGTGATATATGGGGGTAGGAGAAAATGGATGTCTCAACTCAAATAGAAAGAGCAAATTAATCCTTCTTTGCTTTTTTTGTTCTTTTCAAGCCTTCAGTGGATTGGATGATGCCTACCCATACTGGTGAAGGCCATCTGCTTTATTTAGTCTTTATTACCATTTTAATGCTTATGTTTTCCAGAGATATCCTCAAAGACACATCAAAAATAATGTTTTACCAGCTATCGGGGCATCCCATAGCCCAATCAAGTTGACATATAAAACAAACCATTGTGAAGCTATTAATTATAGCACCTCTAAAGAAGAGACCTTACAAGACTATGACACCAATTAAGTAAGATTTTTGTAGAATGAAGCATATTTAGTACGTGGTTGTATATTGTTTATATAGTCTTCTAATATCTGATCTTTCCAACCCAGAAGATTATATTATTTATATAGTCTTCTAATATCTGATCTTTCCAACCTCAAGAGAAAGTTATTTATTTCATTGTTCCTAACACAGTGTTTGATGTTTACTATTGATGTCTAGAAATTAGGAGACTTGGGTCCTAGTTCATCTCTATCACTTACTAAACCCAGTGCATAATAACTAAACATTCTACACAACAGCACTAAACTTTATTTTCCTTTTCTATTAAGTTGCAATAATTATACTTGCCTCGACTAATTCACTGGATTATTCTGAGGCTTACCTGTAATAGCAAATCTCTAAGTTGTAAAGCATTATACAGAAATTAAATATTATTATTGTGATAGCTGACTTCCTAAGTAATTTTTCTTTCAGATGATATTACTATAATAAGGTTGGTATCCAAACATATGGTTCTCTGGAACAATATTTTTATTCATGATATAAAAAAGTAAGTAGTTACTAAACTTCATGTAATTATAATTGTAGCTTATAGACCTTGAGAAATGAAAATTTAATTTTACATATTTCTTCATACTGATGCAATGGAACTCACTTTATCTACTGAAGACATTTCCTTTAAGCAGTGTATTTCCCATAATTCCATATTCAGACTCATGGACGTTTCTATGAAGGTAAGAGATTATATGCTAGTGTTTTCCAAAATCTCTTCCAACACATATTTTGAAAAATTGAAAAATTCTAATTAAAACCATTACAATTTTCATTGCTAACATTTTTATTTTCTATTTTTATTTTCTGAAGGTAATGAAATATCTATGACCCTTAATATGGAAACCTGTTAAAGAAATTTCATTGCCTACAGGTTTGTGAAGGCAAATTTCAATGACTAGATTTGCTGGGTATATAGCACAATGAAGAAAAATAAAATAAATAAGTTTTGATATTTTTAACCTAAGAAGTGAAAACAAAGGTTAATCTGAACATTTTTCTGTTCTTAGTCACTGGGTACCTAGAGTAAAATTTTAGAACTAGAACTATGCCAAGGTAATGTGTCAGCCATTTGAAAAAAGAGAGAGTTCTCATCTGCAAGTTCCAACCAATCTATCCCTATTTATCAGTTAATAAAAGAGCATAGAATAAAGTGGAAACAAGAAGGGAGGAATTGAAAAACTTCCTTTTTCTTCAAGTCCTTTATCCTCCCCTTCACAGCCAAACTACTTAATTATGAAAGATTACATTCAATGAGACACTTTTTATACAGAATGCTGGCCTCCAGACCAATCACAGCACTAAACTTCTCTCACTAAGTTATCTATGTTTTTTTTTTTTTTTAAAGTAAAACGAATGGAAAATTCATAGAACTGAACTTTACTTGAAATCTCAGCAATATTTAATACTGGTGATTTTCTTTTTGAAATATTTTCTTTCTTTGACCCCAGTGACACCATATTCCCCACGTACCTGACTGTTCCTTTTATAGGCATCCTTTTCTCTGCCTGAAGATCAAATGTTTATTTTACTGAGGGTTCCGTCCTCCTTTTTCGAGTTATATAATTTTCCTATGGGAAATCTCATTCAACATTTACATGCCGATGACTCTTAATCCAGCAAAAAACTCCTTCCTGAGTTTCGGACTCAAAAAGCCTAACTGCTTCAGGACATGTGTATTTTCCTGTCCTACTTCAAACTTAGCATTCCCTAAAGTGAATTTAAGATCTTTATCAACCCAAAGATTTATTCTTCCTCTTCTGTTCTTCATCTCAACAAATGGTACCATCACCCATCTGACTGCCCAAGCCAGCAACTTGGTGAATTCTTAGACTACAGTTTTCTCTCCTTGCCCCATGTCCAACCAAGTATCAACTCCTCTTGATTTTTCTCCCTGAATAAGTCTTAAGTCTTTCTGCTTCTTTTTATCTGTAATTTTAGTATGACACCCATTTTAGTAATTTCTGTAATTACTATGACCCAGGAAACACAGAGAACTTGAGTCCCCTCATTCTTTGATATATCTTATCACCTTCACATCTCTCTAGGATTAGAAAGGGGATATTAAAATAATTCCAGATTAGTTATATATTTTTTTATGAGGCACTGATCTCCTGCACAAATTAGGAAGGAAGGTTAACATAAAGCAGGAGCCTAAATTTAAGAATCCTTTAAGCTTTAGGTGAAATCACATGGCCCAGCTACTACATACTTCTGTCCTGCTCACTGCCCCTACCACAAATCTGACCACCATCACCTTTCACCTGGATCAGTGCAACAGCCTCCTAATCAGTATTTCTGCCTTTTGATTTACATCTCCACTCTGCTATTCACAATGCAATTAGATCGACCCATAAGTATTTGAGAATGAAAAAAATAAATAATTGTAAATATTTTTAAGGGTTTTAAATGTGAAATCTCACCCCCCAAATAGGAAGGTTTACTTACTTCTCAATTAGTTGTTTGTAAAAAAAAAAATATTCTAGATGCATAAGTGCCCATTAAATATCAGAAAGTTCTTTTTCTGCCACATTAAATGCTAACACACTTGTCCTCACTTAAAAAAACAGTGCTAGATACCACCCTCTTATTTTTTTAAACACTTTATTCTAGTAGACCAATTATTTGTTTTTCTGTTAGATATATTTAGTCCAAAGCTAAGAAATTGACAATATTCTTTCAATGGCTATATATATATATGTTATTATACTATATTATTATTATTATTATTATTATTATTACTATTACTACTACTACTACTACTACTATTATTGATGTCCTCATAGTTTCTCCACAGATAAAGTTACAATTACATTATCTAATCTCCTCCATAAGTCTTCATGACATCCCATTTCTTTTCAATCCAACAAAGAGCATATTTGTGATGGACTTTGTTCCAATTTACTTTGGATGCAGTCGACTTTATAATCTTTGTGGTTTACTACTTCATGTTCTCCATGGTTGGCACAGCCTGGATGACATAAAATCAGATCTAGTGATACCCTGGAGAAGTACAGCACACAATTTTCTAGCCCTGTTCCATTTTTATAGGCTACAGTACTATCAGAATGGTTGACTTCCTGGGCTATATTGCTTTTATATTTTCATAGATTTTCTATATGACTAAATTTTAACTATGAAACTAAAATTAGAAAATTCATAAACTGAGCCAACTATTTTTCTTATTTTGAAACTGAAAAGACGGTTTATTACATGGCATTGCTACTAAGGGTTACTGGGGACTTACAGTTCCCTAAAGTGGATAGAGCTCATAATTCTGCTATGATGAAATAGGTGTGCAGTGGGAGTAATAGTCATGACTATCAAGTTTTTTGTTCAAGATCTATAATGATATAAAGATTAAAAATAAAATAAAAATAATAATCATGGTCTCAGCCTTTCCAGAAAGTAAACAACATATGGGAATTTATATAACATTTAGAGACATAACTACAATGCAAAATGGAATCTAAAAATAAGAGCTGTCATTTATTGTCTTAATAAATGCTAAGAATTGACCCAAAGCATTTGTGTGGATGATCACTAATTGTCACCAAAAACATGCAGTAGTTTTCCAGATAAGAAAATGAATGCTTAAGAGAAGTTAAATAATTTGCCCAAGTTTGACCAGCTCAGGATTTGAAACTATTTCAATCTGTCTATTCATCCATAAAACCTGTGCTGTTTCTTAAGTTCTAGAGAAGAGACACCAGGGAAGTTTCATCTGTGTTCAAAGTAAGTTGCATTTGTCCTTGGCTGGAGTCAAAGAAAGGCTCATAATAAAACCTTAGAGGTATTTATGTTGAAAGAGTTAGTGAGAGATTGGGAAGAATCTAAGTGTTCCAGGCAGAAGGAATGGTAAAAAAAGGCACTGAATTAGGAAAGAGATGAGTGAATGCAGAAAACAGTAAATTGTGTATTTTCACTGTAAATTAAGCGAAGGGTGGAAAGGTAAGCTGTGGTGAGTTTATGGAGTGGCTAAGTTGGGACTTAATTTGGTAGGCTACAGGGAATCATCTATGTTTTTCTGGGAAAAATAGTAACTGAACTATAATTGTACTCTATGAAGACTTACTTAACCTGGCAACAATGTGGAAATAGATAGGTGTATGGGAGGGGATACTAAAAGATAGATGATAATTGTGAAATGTTATTTAAATAAAGGGATAATAATCTGGATTGGTACAATGGAAGCGGAAAGGGGGAGGAGGAAATGTGTACTATAGCTATCTTCCAAACTCCACAGCCTTGAGAATTGTTATTGCTGATCCTCTAATAATGGATTATAATTTGAAGCATGGCAGGTCTAGTATGGATCCCTTTTAGGTCCAAAGTACTTTTAAATTTGAATCTGCCTTAGATTTTATAAGGAAGAAGCATTTAGAATAAACATTCTGGTGCAGCTTGAGAGGCAATTTACCACTAAAAATGCTAGATTTTCTATGATGTAGAAAGGAAAAGTTACTAAGTGATTTAATCAAATTTCTTGGTGTCGTATTAAGGTCCTGACATAACTGGATGGGTGACTTCCAGGCTACAGGTTTCTCATTTGGAAAATGTGTATAGTAATAATTATCCTCTTTGCCTCTCTTGACTGTTGTAGGAAATCAAGCAAGGTAATTAATGTGGAAGTACTCTAGGAAACACAAAATTCCTTCTTCTTTTAAGGGTAGGGCCTATTTTGTTTACGTCTCTTTGTAGTTTCTATAGCACTGTATTAAATCCACAGTATAAAACCACTATTGAATGAATGGTTGAATACAGTTTTGGCAGAAGAATGCCTCCAGTACCAATGCTTTGATGCTATGTTCTATGTAAGTCATGCTTTGATCCCAAGTTATAAGCCTTCATAGAAAGAAGAGGATAAGATGCAGACATTATGGTGACCAGCTCCATTACAGAAACATGAAATGCAGTGCAGCTACTCCTGGTTCACTTTCTTCTAGCAATTCTTTAATGCCTACTATAAAGATCTAACAACTATAAAGAAAAAAAACCATTAGTGAAGTAAGTAGGTGGACTACAGACAGTGCTCCAGAACCAGAAAAGCACTGGATTTCCTAGAGCAGATGTTCATTTAACTATCCCTGATGGAAGGTGGACCAGAAAGGAGTGTCTAATTAGTGTGTGGATTGTTGAAGAGGGAAACAACACTCTTTTCTGAACATGACTTTAGTGCCCTGGACATTATAAAGGGAAAAGTCAAAGAGTGATGTTCAAAAGAAAAAGAGAAAGCCACATACTTGCATTCATTCAACAAATATTTATTGAGCACATATATTGGCACTAAGAGAAATGCTCCATGCACATGAGGTAAAGATGCTGTTCCCCGAAGACACTGCCTTTGACTCATGGACTTTGAATGTAATATAAGGAGAAATTAATTCACACACAAGCACATTATAAATTATGTTTCTGCCAAATATCAAACACAAATAGCATGCAACTTTTAAGCTATAAGAGGAATGGTTAATTTCTGAAGATGTTTTCACTAAATTGAAACACATTTACTTTATAACAGATGGAGCACAAAGGAAATAAAAATTAAACAAAAGAGGGATAAAAATCAGTAAGCTTGCTTTTCATTTAGTTGAATAATTTCTACTTTAAGAAGATTCTCCTTTGATTATGAGGACATTGGTTATTTGAGTTTTGATTCTAAAAGGAAGGTAGCAGCAGTTCACAATTTCAAAAGCGGGTCTTTGTTTCTCAAGGTCATGGTCAACATTGTGTTTAAAGGTATTAAATTTTGCATAAAGGGTGTGGATATGTGAAACAGTCTACAGAGATACAAACTAAATAAAAACAAAGTCAGAGAAATCCAGCTGGATCCACATTTGGACACAGAACAAATAAAAAGACATTGGCAATGTAGTTCCAAATGGAAAACATTTCCAATGAAGGAAGCTAGGAGATATAAATTTCTGAGGGGGATTTGGCAAAAGCCAGTATCATCTGTTTCCCATGATTTAACAGATAAGATATAATTTTGTTTGTCCTCCCCATTTTCAAATGCTTCCTCCTTTTTAATCGTATACTTATTTTCAATATGGGATTTATGGGATTTATATATAAACATGCAGCCAATCACATAGGTAAAATTGAACAAGGAAAGATGACATAGAAACAGAGTAAGACTGAAAGAGAGGGAAATAGGAGACAAGATGAATTAAAGGAGAGGATTACCCTTGGGCCTATTTTTCATTATTTCTTTTTCTGTTGACTAAAATAACATTTTCCTATCTTGAACATAAGTCCTTGTCTGGGGTCACAGCTATATTTCTTTCCAGTTTAAATGACATATTCTCTTGTATTTTTTATTCTATTTTGCGTTCATCTACAATCTTATAATAGTACCACTTAGCGGAAATTTTAACTTCAAGTATACAAAGCCCTCTTGTTTCCTGTTGCTACAAACTTATCTAAAGCATTATTTGGTGGCATTTTAAAAATCATTTGTGAATTTTAATTTTTTGTAAACATGCTACCCTAAAAATAGATGCTGCTTTTTTTTTTTTTTCTTTCTGAATTTGGAAGCATGTAAGATATTTTCCTGGAGCTCCTTTGAGGGATCTATCTTGGTTTTCAATTTGATGATACGCTCAGCTTCACACTGTGCATCTGCACATCACTAACAAAGGAAAACAGTAGAGTGCTCTCGTTTTTGGATAGTCCGGACTGTTGCCCTTCAGAGGCATTCTGGAGACAATAATAGTGTCTATTAATTTCAGCCAACCTAAGTATTTATCACAGCTTCAAACAGGCAGTAATTTACTTATATTTATTTTCTCAGAATGCAACACTAGTCTGAATTAAACATTGTGATACATACCTGCACTAGTATAAACTATTTTTTCAAATTTTCCTAGTCAAGATTTCTTTCTCAGAGAAGAAAATTAGACAGGTGCAGCACACCAAATGAGATGAACTTTGTCCTCAAAGAAAATTGGTTTTTCCTTTTCAATTTCATTTCAAAGAGATCTGACAAGTGTGGCTTTGAACAAATTTTAACAGCACAATATCCTTTGTGTAAGTTTTCCCTTGTCAGCTTTTCCATTCCAGCAGGAACTTAGAACAAAGTGGATGTTGCCCTTTGAGTTGAGAACTTCATCAGTTGAATGAACACTAGTGTAGAGCAGTGAAATTGAGGGCATACTCTCTCCTCGAATCTCAACAGTACAGTGTCTTGACAAATATAATTTCTCTATCTGGTGCAAGGAGAGACACTAGCCATATATTTAGTTTCATATACTCTCTTTCTTTTTCATAGTAAAAGCCAAACTATTTGGCAAAAAGCCCACTTGAAACTTGCACAGATTATGCTAAGAAATCTTCTATTGTTTGTGGAGCACAAACACATCATTTTGTGATGTTGGTTGGTCCTACACTATTTTATACCCGAATCATAAGGAACCTCATATTTAGAGGTGCAAAATCAGACTTCGAGGTGTGTATTGTTTTCCTTATACATGAAAGAAAAAAATATATTTTTTTTATTTGTTTTGCTTTGTTTCATTATTCATCTGTTGTGGCTTTGCAACCATTTAAAAAGCAAAATTTAAAAGCATTGACTAAAACACAAGATACTGCTTCACAGAGATCCTAATCTTTATTGCACAAAGGCTTGTTATGGCTACTCATCCCTTAGAGCTTTAGATTGTATATAAATTGTGCTACTTTATGCTGGTAACTAACCGCTTTGACAAGTTTATTTTTCTTTGTATGCTCTCCTAACTTTCTTAAGGTTTTTTATTACAATTGCCTCTTGCTATCTTTTACTTTCTCTTGGCTCTACCTGTTTTTTTTTTTTAATTTACTTTTTTTTCCCTGTGCATTAATATTTAAAGACTGTACTAGTGTCAAACATTCATGTAGAGACAACTCAAATGCAAAGTGGATAAGGTTACAGAATAAGTCCATGCCCAATTTAATTACAGCATTTTGATTAACACAGATTGTAAGTAGTTTGAACTAAGAATTTTAAGTTGTTCAGCTTGAATATTACAAAAGCTAACCAGAGATTAAGTGTAACTTTGACTCAGAAACTGCCAGAAAATAGTCTGATTAACCAATTTAGATGTACTATCTAATTAAGGACCTAAATATCTTTGGATCACAGAAATTCATGTTTATTGATAAGATAAAATATTTATTACCCAGAGAGCTGAATTAGCAAAAAGAACAGCTCTAATCATGCGCTAACTCCCAGAGAAAAGAATAGTGGTTAAAACTGAAAATGTGATACTTATGAGCAAACCTGGTTTGTTTACTCAAAGGCCATGATCCTTGTCAGCAAATTCAGTATCTTTGAAAGGTTGTAGTTGATGAAGTCTGTGGCCAAGTTTCTAAATGGGTTCGATAGATAATGACCGACCACAATAATTGCTAATTGAGAATAATGACTGGGCAAGGAGAAAGGGCAAAGAGCAGAGATGGAAGAAAACTGCTCTAAAGCAGAAGTCTGAAAACACCCCAAAGTCAAGGAGAAAGAACCAAAGGCTTTCATATTTGCTGAATTGGCTGTCATTAATTGACTGAAAATTTTCTTTTTGGATGAATGTAATGGTGTTTCTCTAAAAACTTACAAATGTAAAGAAGGCAAGGATACATTATAAGTTCCTATAAAATATTTCCTCATTCCTGGCAACATTTCTACATAGAGAAAACAATCAATCAGTTTACAACTTTTTCATCTTAAGAAACATGAAAATAGAAGCTACTCTATTAACTTGTTTTCATTGCTTTTCAAGGCATCTTGAATGAAGGTAAATCAGATCTGAGTTACACAAAGATTAAGAGCAATATTAAGTAAGGTGAATTCTTCTTTAAATTCTTCTTTAATTTTTTAAAATGTTAAAAACATCATGAATACAGAGTTTTGTACATATGGATTTTAATAGGTAGAATATATTTTTTGAAAGAGTAAAACCACATGAATAAGCATACTATTTTTACACATTTAACCATATTAAAGACAAACTATGTTTTAATACCTTTTCAAAGCCCATATATTTTCAAAATGTGATAATTAGCCATTATATTTTGAACCATTTGCTTGTTGGTAATTTTATTCAAATTATAATTAAAAATTATAGCACATGACTCATACACATACACAATCCCTATTCATTCTAGTTTTGCAGAATTATTACACAAAAAGGATAAAGTCTAAGACATAACAGAGTGGTAGATATTTCTTGTTTAGATGAACTTTGCCTGGCAAAACATGTAAGAAAAAGTTTAGAAGGAGAGAATACTTGTACATCTCATAACTACAGTTTTTGGCACATATTGCAGAATCATTTACTCTGAAGAAGTTTCCTAAACACAGAGAAAGTATATCCTGCATGTTAAGTCTTGTAGTTAGTCTCACTGCTGTCCTTTATGGATTGCTTAAAACATCATTGAAAAGCTAGTGAATACACTATTGAGGGAATTAGAAATTAAAAGTAGGCAATTATTCAATATAAACATTAAAACTATATAATAATCCAACCATCTCTAATTCATTTTTACATAATTAATAATTACCAATATTTTTAGTGAGACAACCTTTTAGTTTCCTCTTCTTTTGTTTGGGCACAATATACCAGATGATATCAGGGCTGAATAATGAATTTATTCCCTAGAAATTAGAGTTTAATGTATTATCTTATTAAAATAATATATGATGGTATTACCAGCATCATTATTACAAAAATGGACTCAGAGCAATAAGCCAAATTTGACCAGAGGACTGTGCTGCTATAAATCTACCAGAATTGCATGAGGCATAGTTTTGCTGACGAATTCCTGTGCACAGGCTTTTTTAGTTAGATTCGTAGGTGCAGGACATAAGAATATCAAACACTTCTGTCTGAGTGCTAAATAGGACACGTTTAAGCAGATAATGTCCTTCTGAACAAAAAAATAAAAAATAAAGCATTTTTACATGAAATCAGAGTATCCACTAGTGTCTATATTTGGAGAAGCTTTAAATGGACATTAAAGTAAGACTCCTGAAATGACTATATATAATAGTAACAAGCTTCACAATTAAATTTAGTGCCCAGAGTGATGACAAATTATAACCTATTGCCCATAATTGAGATCTGGATATAGATAAAATTATAACTCAAACAACATTTATCATTGTTTTCTCCATGGCTTACATTTCTATTTTCTTTCTCCATTGGTTATTTTTCCTCTTCTATTCCAGGCCTAGTCATCTAGGGTTCTCACTTTCTTTATGAGAAAAAACACCAGTCTATTGGATTTGGAAATGCCCCTATTATAATGCCACTACTATTTATCATAAGAGACACTGACATGTTAGCCGAGTTGCTCAATATCACTCAAATACTTCATAGGAAGATCTCAAATAGAACACCTCCTTTCTTGACTGATGAGATGCAATACGTCCTCCTCCTATGATGATTTTTATTAAGAGCAGGTCAATTATTAAACCAAAACTCTGTTACTGATTGTGAAAATGTAGACAGAGCAGATTGTATGTGTTAGGGGTCGGGCGGGGCTTAAAGTGGAAGGCTAGCAAACTTAACTTTATATTTTGAGAAACCTCTACTAGTGATTTGTATACATGGAAATAAAAATATTTCTTATGGACTCATCACAATTTCAGAGGGTAGGTAGATCTCTTGGTTGATGCCTGTGTTTTTATGGAGAAAAAGTCTAATTGATAGACATTATGGAAGTCTTTTTTAATCTAAGATTTCCTTCTTTAAAAAAAAAGATTAAGAAAAAATTTTGTTCCTTTAAAATTCCATTAGTAGTTTACAGAGTTTTTGAAGATTAGTCAGACTCATAATTCACTTCCTCCTTATTACTTACCTGTGCAAATTCTGTATGATGTCTATCCACACTTGATTGCATGTGCCCTTAGCATGGTCTAAAGTAACACATCACAGACACCAATGTGCATAGAAAGCTCCTGGACCAGAGGCACTACTCTTTTTAAAGCTCCCAGATGATATCAATGCTGCTTTCCTGGGGGGAGCGGGGGGCCAGGTGTTGCATACAGGTGTTAGAGACCAAAGAAAGAATGCCAACTTAAGGGTCGTAAGATTTAGACTTGAGTCTATGCCCCAGCTGTGTGCTTTAAAGTATGCAGAAATGTTCTGACGTGGCTCTACCACTAACTAACTACCTGAACGACCTTACACAAGTGAGAATTACCTTACCTTTATAAATGAGAATTATCTTACCTTTGAAGCTCTTAGAATTGTTGAAAGATCAAAGAATATAATGTACCAAAATCCATAAATTACAAAGTGCACTATGATTAATGTGAGTTATTAACATATTATTTCAAGGCCCTCTTCTAATTCAATGTAACACTAGCCTATGAGAACCAAAATCACTGGCAGAAAAAAAAAAAACCAACCATGGGCTGTGTCTATCATTTATGAAAATCACATGATTAAATTCTAAGACAAATATGGGCAATAAGTGTCTGAAAAAAGACTCAATCCCTAATTACTAAAAATGAAAAATTAAATAAGGTTATAAACCTGTCATATTGGCAACATTTTTTTCTTACTAGAATGCTTAGTGATGGGGAAGATGCAATGACACGGACACTACGAAATACAGCTGGGAAAAGTATAAATTGGTACTTGGTTTCTATAAAGCACTTTAGAAACACGGGTTAAGCGTCTTAAAGTGTTGGTGGTTAAACTCAGTAACTTTGCTTCTAGGAACCTATTTTAAGGGAATAAAAAAGATGTGGTTTAAAAAAAAAAGTAGTTTATGCATTAAAATGTCCATTACAGAATTAGTATCATAATAAACTTTTGTAAGGTCCTACATGGCCAAGAATAGGAGTACTGCTAAATAAAATATGGTATATCAATATGATGAAGTATGGGGAAAGAACTTTATTTGGAAACACTTGTAGTTTTGAGCTTTTAGTTCAATAGATAAAAGCAAAGCAGCTATCTGTCAGAGCAAATTTTGTGAAATAGAAGAGCCTTATTATACAGTAGAATCTTGAATGTTTTAAATACATATTAATACTTTTGACCTTGAATCTGTCTACCTGTTTCTATTGTCACAACTGAAGTAAGCTATTTCATAAAGTTATGCCTAGTTCTAGGGTTCTATTAAGTCTACAACAATTTGCGAAGAAATGTGATTTACAAGGTGGCGTTTTCCAGGCCTTTGCACTGCCCCTACTTCACTTTTTGATATTTTAGTTTAATAGAGTCCTTCATTCAAGAGATATTTGTTAGCACCTACTATATATCCAGTACAGAAAAGGATAAAAGCAAAGCCAACAAGCAAACAAATAAACAAAATCATGCCACATCCAGGAATAGTAGATTCTTCTATTTGAACTGCAACACTGAACGGGTTGGGAAAACTTGCTAGAAAGTTTTACTGAGATCAAATTGTCAAGTACCCTGAGTTTCAGGTCAAGGTATTTAACCTTCATCTTATAGGAAATGGGAATTCATTGAAGGTCTTTAAGTAGCAAAAATTATGTAATTAAGATCATACTTTAGGAATGTTATTCTGATGTAAATGAGTCAAAGAGTTTTGTGGGAAACCACAGATTTATCTAAGGATATCATAGAGAAGTCAGACAGACCAGAATTCCAAACCCATTTTAATAACTTCACCATTTATGTTGCCCTGAAAAATTTCCTCCTCTCATTTCTGAGATTTAGTCTACCACCAACATAAATATAACTTTGTGTGAGTTAGAAAAGGAATTCCTGGGGCAGGTGGAGCCCATGAGCATACTACACTGCTTAAGAAGCAATTTGTGCAAAGAAAAAGCTTCCCCCAGGTCTCAGAGTAGATTCTGGCAAAATTTGTGTAAGTGGATCATGTTGAGTGTAACATTTTAAATTTTAGTCCCTACTTGCCATGTAGCCAAGCATGAAATCATGTTTCACTTATCTGTGAATTGAGAATATCAAATCCTAACTTTTAGGATTGTGATTAGGACATGTACCCAGGAGCTATAGAAGAGAATTGTAATAGACATTCAGTGAATGATGATGATGATGGTGGTGGTGGTGGTGGTGGTGGTAATGACAGAGCAGTAGCAGTAGTAGTAATATTCGTAGTAATGTCTATTATAATCTTAGAACATTAAGGACTTAGACTAATACTCAAAGAATGGAAGTGAACAGGTGAATTAAAAAATATAAAAGTAAAAACGAATGTTTTTTTTTTTATTTTTGCTTAATTTATTTATTTTTTTTATGGTGACATTGGTTAATGAAATCCAGTAAGTTTCAGCTGTACATTTTAACAGTAAGGCATATATATTTACATTATGTGTTTACTTCCCATAGTTATATTTCTTTCTGTAACCACATATTTGACTCCCTTTACCCCATCTACCTCCCCGCTCTTCCCTGCCCCCTGCCCTCTGGTAACCACTAGTCTATTGTCCATGCCCATAAGTCTCTGTTTGTTTGCCCTATGAGTTTGTTGCTCTTAGGTTTATATCCCACATATAAGTGATATCATGTGGTTTTCAACTTTTTCTGTCTGGTTTATTTTGCTTAGCATGATTATCTAGAGGTAAATGGATGGTTCTTGATGACTAGTTATATCTGCAAAGTGAGGGAAAATAAGTCAAAGCCGATTTTCAATTTGGTGAACAGAAGAAGAATGATTATACACCAGGCAGAAATAGTGAAGCTACGAAGAGCTATTGTGGGAAAGATGACAAGATTTGTCTTCTATGTGTTATATATGAAGGAAACAGTGAAGTATCCAGGTAGAAATATTCATCAGATGATTGAAAATGTGGGATTAGAACTTAATGTGAGGATGGAGCTAGGCACAATACATCTTAGATTCAGGTGCATAATAAAGCTACAAAAATTGATGTGATCACTGAGAGAAGGAACATAAGTGGTAGGAAAACATGCATAGAAGTAAGAGGATTCCCTTGTATATATGTTATAAGTGATCTACTGCTCAATTCCAGGGGTTGCCATTCACAGCACAGTCGATGTGATAAAACCCCACAAAGAGGGACAGTGCACCTCTGTACAGTCACTACATGATGATCCTGTTTGGGGATTTTCTGTGTTTAGGAAATAATAGAGAAATAAGCACACCTTACCTCATCTGCAGTATAAGGAGAGGCCAGAGAAACCAAAAGAAGGAGGGGAAGTTCTCTCTCTAATTGGTGGAGCTGTGATCTCAAAAAAGTGAGATGAACTGTCGTTGCTTTTATTTTCTCTTCCTGTCCTTCTGCCTCTTAGTTCCCAGTCCAGTCAAAGAAATGCATGTCAGAATGAGGGAACTACAGCCTCAGCTTTCTGGCTGAAGGACCACGAAGGGGAGCCCCAGGGAACAGAAAAGTCACAGAGAGATGGCAGAGAGCCTTAGGAAAGCTGTTCCACAAAGTTGTTTATGAACACCTGGGTCACTGGAGCAACAGATAGATTACCACAGTGGTATACATGCAGGACAGATCTGAATAACATTACAAAGGCTTTGTAAACTAAACTGCCATGGGAACCAAAGCCCACAGAAGCAAAGCTGGTTGGAATTTGCAGATTAAACCTAACCATGCCAATTACCTACTAAAACAAAAGTATTAATGTTTTCTATAAAATTTAAACAGGCCCAGCATCTCCTAATATTCAAATGTCCAGGACGTTATCCAATATTACTCAGGATATCAAAAAACAAAAAACAAACAAAAAAAAAAAACAAGGAAAACCTCAACTCTCATGGGAAAAGACAAATAACAGACACCAGTGCCAAGAAGACACAGATGTGGGAATTATCTCACAAATATCTTGAAGTCATTATTATATAAATGCTCTAATAATAGAAAAAAAGTTTTAGCAAAGAAGTAGGCATATAAGAGAATCAAATGGTAATTATAGAACTGAAAATATAAAATGAAGTAAAAATTTCACTGGATGGGCTCAACAGCAGATTTGAGATAAACTCGAATCTCAACCTGAATGAACTTGAATGATTAATAGAAATTATCCAGTCTAAACAACACAAAGAAAAAGACATTTAAAAACTGTAAGTCAAGCCTTAGGACTTGTGGGACAATATAGGAGGTCTAATATTGGAGAAAAGACAGAGTACAGTTCTCAAAAAATATTTTAGTAAATAATAGCTGAAAACTTCATGTTTGGTTAAAGATATAAATTTATAGTTTTAGGGAGCTCAAGAAACACCAGTCACTATAAACCTAAAGAAATCTATGCCTACACACATCATAATCAAACTTTTGAAACTAAAGACAAAGAAAATCTTGAGTGAAACCAGAGAAAAATAATCTATTAACAATATGGGAGCAATGTTCAAATGACTATAGATTTCTATCAGAAACCATGGAGGTGAGAAGAAAGTGGCAGAATATTCTTAAAGTACTAATAGAAAAAAAACTGTCAACTCAGAATTCTATACCAGGAATGAAGGGGAAATTAAAAAATAGTATGGAGGAGTTCTTTGGGCTCATGGGACTGTTTTGTATCCTGATTGTGGTATTGGTTACACAAATGTATAAATGTATTAAAAATTTATAATACTATATATCAAGAAAACTATTTTCCTGTATAATTAAAAATAAAATTAATAAAGAAAAAATGGTGGATAAGAATCTAAAGTCAGAAAATAAAGGTATTCATCCTTAGATGCTGTGATTTTAATGTACTGTTTCCCTCTCACTACTGTATTTCCTACCCTGACCCTTCAGCGTGTTTAGAAAAAGTGACAGCATGGAGAACTTCTAATGAGCAGGTAAAATTATGGCTATTTTTATGATTGGATAAGACAGTTTTTCCAAAAACAATAAATTCCTAGTGGCGATTTGGAAACTATATTCAGTATTTCAAGTCATTAAGATATCATTTGCTGAATACTCTACAAACTCACTAACTTAAAATGTGGCAACCAGTGACTGGTGAGCCATAGGTGGTAGTGAGGGGGATCCTGTGGATCATCAAATAGCAGTAGTAGATAGTAAAAGAAGACATTTCACATTACTCAGCACAGAATGATGGGAATGCCAAGGTTGGAGCTGCTAAGGGCAGAACGAAAGCAGGAGTGAATTAGGAAGTAATTGGTAGTACAATTTGATTTATGTGATCCTAGACTTTGATTAATACTTTACTAGACTAATTCATGGTTACTTTATGGTATACAGCAGCATTTTTCAAACACTATTCTGAAAGATTTACAGCTCAGAGTGGATGTACAAGGAGGACTGCTGGTGAGGCTGTGAGGAGACCAAGTGGATAGTGTTTCCAGGCCCCACCTCTGCCTCAACAATATAGGTTATAATATTGGGTTTCCATGGAAGTTTTTTCTTGAAAAATGGGTTGTTTTTCTGGGGGGATGGGGGGGTAATTGTTGCATGAGTAATATTAAACACAGGCCTACATAAAAGCATGCAGCCGAAAGCAGATACAGAAGTAAAGGAACCACATTAGTGAATCTTAGTATCACTTCTAAGAAGGAAGTGTGAGAGACTTTTCAGAGCAGCTAACTTTTTCAGGAGGCTCAAGAATTGCTTTGAGAGAACCTACTGAAATAGGAATAAAGAAAGAAAAAAAGATACTGAGGAAGCCTACAGGACAATGACATATCCAGTGGTAAAAATCAGAGAGAAACATATAGCACGATTCTCAGATTTCCTAGTTGACGAGCATACAAATGAGCTCCTAGTGCAGTATCACCTTCTGGATGTTCTGTACTTTCCAACCACTTCACTGAAAATGTGTCAGAGGTTAAAAAGAATGTGAGAGAAGAGAAAAACAGAAGGAGCGTATGATGACAAGGAAAGAATAATGTGGGCCTGTGGAGGTGAACGATTTTTAAATCACTAAGAAATACAAAGAAAAGCCAGAAAAGATTTTAGAAGGTTTGATTCGGGGGCTGAAAAAAAAAAAAAAAGAGAAGAGGAGAGGATGTTTAAATATTATGGATAACTGAAGGGAAGAGAGATGATATTCATACAGCCAGAAGTGAGAAGTCTGTCACCAGAGTCAGCCATGACAAGGTGGGGTGTGGGCCAAATGAAAGTCAGAAGCCTTTTAGACTGATCTCACCCTCATAGGAGCAGGTTCCCGACATCCTACCACAGAGTTAATAGATACTGCCACAGACCCGTGGTTGGTCTGAAAGACCCGCACAGAACCATGTCTATGACCTCTGAGTCCCACCTCTTCTAAGTGATGCAAAGAATGAGGGCCAGTATATAGCTGGGTGTAGGGGCAGCATTAACCCATATGGAGGACTCCTTTGGTCTTGCTTTTAGTAGTGGATATAAAAACATTATTTCAAGAATCAAAAGTGAGAGGTTAGCAAAAAAGGAGTTCTCTTTCAGCTCATGTTAACTTACAGCAAGAGAAACAGCAAAAAGTGCAAGAGAGGGGCAGTGACTATGTGAAGACAGACCACTATAGTTTACTCCTATCTCAAGCAAAAATCTATTCAAGTCAAAATATAAGATGTCTTCAGTTAAATTATAAGAAGTTAGAAATTCTAAAGCTCCTTTTCTAAGAGGTGCCAGTTAAGGAGGATTTGTATTTAGGTTTACATTTTTTTCTTTATTTCTAAATCCATGTTTTCTGAACTCAGTAATTTTTCTTGTGGTCTAGCAGGTCAATATATGTTTTGTCAATTTTAGAAAACATATTTTTTTTTATTCTCCCAATCAAACCAAAAAGCCCCTTTGGGGCCATTGTGGGCTATTGGTTAAATATGTTTTCATGCATGTGCTTCTTTAAGAGGTCTATTATTTACAAAAGAACAGTCACGACTTCATCTGAGCTAATTCAGTTCATCATGTCATTATATATTTAGGGTACGTCCTGCATTTAGAAAACTCCCTGTGAGAATCCTATAGAGAGTGCCAAAATCCACAGCAGCGTTCATTAAATTTCCTGATTGCAATGTTATATACTTTTTTTTTCCCCTAGCAAAGATCAGCAATTCATTTCTTGCTCCAGGAATACTCAGGCAAAACCATTTCAAATATCTGGTCTTTGTTGACTGTGCTGTAGCATCCCGAACCTGTCCCCAACTGGAGAGATAACAATAGATGTTCTTGGTCAGTAAGCGGGTGGCAAGGGAGAATATGGATACATATTTGTCTCAATTACCAGCTAGTTAGTAAAGGGTATAGTGAAGTACACACTCTCAGGGCCCTCAGACCAAGGAGGAGATGTTAGGGATTGGGCAATGCTCATCACCATCCATTCTTGACTGGGCTTCCTATAAGAGATTCTTTAAGTGTTATTTCCTTCATTTTAAAGTAATAAAAAAAAAATTGCTCTGGTTTGTTTTAAAGAAGGCTGATATTCCTCATTGAACATTTTTTCTTATATCTGAAGAAAGAGTTTGGTAAATATTTATCGCATTGGCTAGTTATTAAATTTTTCCATATATGCCCGTAGCCAAGGTCATCACCTTGTGGGAGGTGAAATCTAAGGCAAGCACAGAGAAATAATTATGAATGCATATGACAAACATGGACACCTGTAAACAAATTTACGTAGATTTTGGCAACAAGTAAGCTGTACCCATTCAGGGGGGTTGATGCTGCCTTTCAAATCCTAACCCAGCAGGGGCATCCTAGGTGAGAGACTTCTTGGGTTTCGGCTGCTTGGCTGATCTCCATGCTTTGCTTTGTGACACTCTTCTTTAAAGGAGCATCACATCCTCCCATTATTTGTTGGATTTAGAGCATTATCATTGGCCCTTTAAAGCTAGTAAACTGAGGAAGAACATAGAAAATGGCGAGATCGCAACAATCGACCTGAAGTGTGGTAAAGAGAAAAAAGCTGATCAACAAAGCTCTAGCAAAAATGCTTTGAAGGCGGGAGTCATAATAAAATTTCCCAAGACAAAGATGGCAATGAGTTATTTGTACTTACTCCTCTGGCTGGTGGAATAGATGCAGGGATGCTCTCACCTTTCAGGTCCTGACCAAATTCTTCAAAACTATCCCAACATGCATTCAAATACATATTTTGAATAATACCGTCAAGGGGCCACGAACGCGTATGAGACCATTGAAGACTATACATGTTTAATTTTCTGTTTTCTACATTTTTTCTTTTGTTCCAGACAATTCCAGATTCCATTCCCAATTTTTTTTCTCTCTATGTGCAAAAACTAAGGCTTTGTGCACTCTGTTGCTATGGAAACAGGAGAGAGAGAGAAACAGTTTATGTATTTCAAAAGCTGTCAGCCTATATGCTGTGGATTTTGATAACTAAACCTACACAGAACCATCTTTTTTCTACTCTCAACACTCAACGCCATAACGTTTATTTTTTTTATACATATGTGTGTTGCTTGGGAAAATTAAAGATCTATTTACTTAGCTTTGCTGAAATCCATTTTATACTTAATTTAATGTCCAGGGGATAGAGAGAAGCTTTGGTGATGCAGTTAGAGAAATATAAAACTGCTCTTAATAAATGCTTACTAAATCAGAATGAAGACAGAGTTAGCAGGCATCACAACTCAATCTATTGCCAAAATAAAAAAGATTGAAGCTCTATTAATTTTAAAACAGATCTGAATGTTGCCTGGCTTATATTTCATAGAAATGTAATGTCTGCTATACCCTCTTCAGCTCTCTAATAAAAGAGCTATTTTGAAATTACAAAATACACTGTGTTCTCCCCCAGAGAATCAAATTCAATAGCTTATTGATTTTTCCTGGCATCTTTAGTCTGGTGTGAAGGGGTTTCTGGGCTCCTGGACCAGGAAGGAGGGAGTTTGTTTATAATTGATTCAGATTCTGTACAGCAGAGTACACCCCCCCACCCACCCACCACAGCCAAATGCATAGTCTTTATGATAGTCCAGCCCATTAAGTGCTTGCCTTCCTACTATTCTCAGTTGCTTTCCAGCACTTCTTAATATTTTCAAGAAAATGACTGTCATTTTAAAGTCATTTTTATCAAGTTTAGATGATGCAGTTAAGTGGACCAGGAAAAATACATAAGAACTTCGACCTTCGAATCTAGAGCACACTTTAGTAGTTAAAGAGTTTGTCAAGCTCTCTGCTATAAAGCCCTCTTTCTCAGTCTTTATAACTAGATGATTCACTTGAACCTGAAAATCAGGCCCTTATCTAAAATTGTTGAGTTTTTCCCCTTCCATGGAGCCGTACTAGCAATAATTGATCTAAATGTGAGTAAAGGCTAAGGGAAGGACAAATGAGAAAATAATAGAGTGAGTGATGCTCCTCATTCTCCCCCCTTTTTCTAAACACACACACACACACACACACCTGTAGACATAGAGAGGGCAGAGAGAGAGAGAGAGTAATGCCCTTCAGCTTGGAAAAAACAAACCTCAAATTCAGAATTTACTGGTCCCGATGTGAGTTTCAGAGCTGTATTAGCTTAGTCTCCTTGTTCTATGTAGCCATTTACCTAGTAGATGAGAATGATTACAGAAGGATTAGGACTTTCCAAAGTAAAATATTTTGTTATTCTTAATTATCATAGATATATAGTCTTTTTTCCTCTAAGGAACTTAAAGCATTCAATTGACTTTACCTCACAAATACTCACCCTACTCCTGAGAGGTGATACATTTTAAATTTCTATTAAACTGCCAGAAGTAAATAAAACCCAGAGATAGCAAATAACATCTTCAAGGCATTTGACAGTGTCTGTGATATTTTACAGATAAAATGGAGAAACAAAATTTGGCTGGTTGAATCTCAAGCATGCATATTAGAATGATCTCCATTAATTTGGAAGAAGGTTTCCACAGAGTCAGGGGATTCTGTTTCAGTCACCCTGTCCTGCTCATAGATTTTGTCAGTTACTGAGATGAGAAAATCAAATGCATGATTATTAAATTTTCAGTTGGTGTTTGCTATAAAGAATCAAAAATATGATGGTTTATGCTTTAAGGAATAGAAAATATATCAGTAAAATCAGATTCCAAAAAGATATCAACATCTTGGGACAATGGCTAAAGCCAACAAAATTAAGTTCTACAGAAAAGCAAGTGCCTGATTTTAGATTTTAAAAAATTAGAAACAGCTGTGAAAGAACAGCTTAGGTAAGATACGAAAGTTATTTTTTACAGATGTTATAATAATAACATCAATAGGAATTTGCCATGTTTTGTGTCTCATAAAAAAGCAAACATGGCCTTGGGCTGCATTCATATGATTATGGTATTCTGAACAAAGAAGGTGTTGGTTTAACTGTAATCCAGCAGGTCAGACATATTCTAACAGGTTTACCGATCTGATCTTAAGAATCACCCACATGGAAGAGACTCAGACAAACTGGAGTTTATTCAGAAATGTGAGCAGAATGCTGAAGGTATTAAACCCTATCCCATGCTGAACACCTGGTGGGATAGTGATGTTTAGCCTAGAGAAAGATCAAAGGAGAATACAGTAATTGTCTACCTATTTCTTCAGAGATAAATTATGACTGATGTTTTGAAGTTACACAGACCAGATTCTCATGTAATATAACATTTTTAACAATATGGAGAGTCCAAAGAGAAATATTATGCCTCTGTGTGTAGGTGAATTCTCATGGCTGGATCTAATTATTAGATGGGTAATTAAACTTACTATCTTTTAAAGTTTCCTCTAGATATGGGTTTATAATTGTGATTCTAGAACTTTCTCAGGAACACGTAGTACAATTCTTTCTGGCCCAAAATAATAAAATATATAATGGACTGATACATTAAAACATAATACATAATGCATCTGGACAATTGAAAGTCTGGCGTTTCAAATTTTTCTTTACCTGTTGTGTAGCAAGAGATTTTATTAAACTCTTCTTCACTTCTAAAAAGAGTGTAACTTTGTATCTCCCAAGGAAGGGAGGTCTTGATGCTATCACTTTGATGCAGGTGTATTCAAGTAGAATCATTCCAGTTACCACCTGCCACACACTCCTGCAGCATGAATAGTAGACAACAGAGAAACTCAGAGGTGGCTGCCAGGGACTGGGGAGAAGGGGTAATGGGGAATTAGTATTTAATGATCACAGAGTTTCAATTGGAGAAGATGAAAAACTTCTGGATATGAATGGTGGTGATGGTTGCACGACAATGTGGAAGAACTTAATACCACAGAACTGTACACTTGAAAATGGTTAAAATGATAGATTTTATTTTGTACATTTCACCATAATAAAAATATGCAATGAAGAACCCAGATAACCTCACTTTGAATGATTGGATTCATTTTCCAGGGCAGTGTCAATCAACTGGTCAGCATATCCAGAGTAAAATCATCATCCTAAAAACCTGTTTACCAGATCCTCCTGGGGTTTCCCTTTTTTCTATTCCAGACTATGTCTCCTTCTGAGAGTATTCATGGACACAGGGACACATACAGCAGTGCACTGAGGGTATCTATGTGTCCTTGCGTGAAGGAGAAAAGATCAGAATCTAGCATTTAAATGCAGGCTTTTACATTCCAGCTGATATGATAGCATTTACCATTTACCTATGGGAAAGAAGTAGGATTACAGACCAGAGAGACTGAGGAAAAAGCACTCACAATGAGCTGTGATTACTGTTAAACTAATTTACATATCTCGGAAAGTATGGAGGTTCTCTTGTTAGAGTATAAGTCCTCATACCTTATTATGCATGAAATTCATCCAGCAGAGCTTATTTGAAATTCAGATTTCTTAGTCCCACCTAGTGATTTGGATCCAATAGATCTTGGATTGGGGAAATTAAATGTTTAAAAAGAAATCCAGAAGTTTATGAAGAATTTTCCAAAGAATACATTTTGAGAAACACTAACCTGGAGTATAGCCCAGTAGTTCTCAAATTTCTTTATATCAAAATCACTTTTTATTTTCAAAAATCATTGAGGACATCAAAGAACTTTTGTTCATGTGAGTTACATCTATTACTATTTACTGTATCAGAAATGAATATTGAGAATATTGAGAATATTGAGAAATAGTTACATCTATTACTATTTACTGTATCAGAAATGAATATTGAGAATCTCAAATTTCTTTATATCAAAATCACTTTTTATTTTCAAAAATCATTGAGGACATCAAAGAACTTTTGTTCATGTGAGTTACATCTATTACTATTTACTGTATCAGAAATGAATATTGAGAATTTTTAAAAGATATTTACTTATTCATTTAAAATAATAATAAACCATTATAGATAATTCTCAATTAATGGATTCATTTAAGAAATTAATTAAAGAAAACATATTTTCCAAACCACAAAAAAAAAAAATAGTAGAAGATTGACCCTGTTTTGCCTTTTTGCACACATTAGTGTCTAGCTTAATAGAAGACCTCTGAATTCTCACATATACTTACTTATACATTCAATTTGATGAAATATGTTGTTTTTGTTGAAGCATATGAAAAAAATGTGGCTTGAAATAAATATGTAATTGGATAAGAGTATCTCAATAATCTTTTCATATATTTATGAATATTGCTCTTTAATGCTACACTGAAACTCAACAAGTGGTCATTTCTTAAAGCTTAGCTGCAATGTGGAATCTGAAGCAATATCAATAAACTTTGTGTACACTGTTACTTTAAAACCCACTAATCTATCTTGTACTTTGTGTGGTTCTTTTACTTTGTGCAAGATTTTATAATGGCAGACATTTATTGATTTACAATCTTATTTTCTTAGTTATACAGACCCTCCAAATGTTGATACATTTTAATTATACAACATCAAAGAATTGTATCACATTATTAATTTCACCACTTATCTCATCAGAAAAGTCTTAACATATTGGAAAGCTACCAAGTTCATGACAGTGGATAAAAGTTTTCCATAAGTATAATTGTCATGTGAAAGCTGAAATTTCATAGCTTTATAAGCTATTTTCCTTGAAGCAACAAGCTTACTTAGTTCATTTTAGGAAAATGAGTGCCAAATGCATAAGTCTGGCATCCCAAGTTTGTCTGTCAGTCATTTTCTTTTAAGTTAAAATTTTAAAAAAAGCGTTCCATGAAAACTGTGGTTAGTTTAGCTTGCAACTCAAACAAAAACTACACCCGTGCTTTTCCTCAAGACAACCATGTACTTTAGTATGCAGAAAAGGTGTTTTTGTCATATTTCTTATTTCATGACACAAATATTCAACAGATATGTCTTCATAGGTTAGATATAATAAAATTACTAATTTTTACTACTTCATTCATCAAAGTCATTCCTTAGCGAAACCGATTTTTTTTTTTTTTACTTTAAGTTTGTTGTCATGAAGAATATAATTATTAGCATATTTTGGTGGCATTTTATTGATCCACTAAAGCAGTAATAGAAGTTCTTCCCACCATTGCCTCTGGACTGTGAACTTTACAAGAATATCTCACGTTTTTCTCCCCGTTTAGGTAGGACAGAATGGCTAGAGTGGGCTGGAGGTAGGTATTTCCCTTACCACAGATTAGGATTTGATAAAACCCCAGCAGATTATGTCTTGATTAACCATGAGAAGAACAGAGTTTCACAATGGTTCCTTTTCTCGCTCCCTTGTAGGAAATATGAGAAGATTTTTCTGTGTTATTTACTATGGGCACCTAGTCAAGGTCCAGGAGATAAAGTTCATAAAAGTGTGGAAATGCCCCTATGACTGGGTCCCCTCGAGTTTTTAACTCTCAGACTCGTCCACATTGAGCTTCCAGCAATTCATCAATCACAGTCAGGTTTTCCTACCCTGGTGCTGGTTCACACAGGAGTTTCTGCTCTGAGTCTTTGTTCTGGTAAGCCGTGACTCCCTATATTCACCTATTCGTATCTCCAATCTGGAGCTCATGTCCTCACCTCTTACAAAGATATCCAAGAAGAGTTGATATTTCAGTCTTTTCAGCTTTTTACTTGTTGTTTGGACAAAGTGGTCACTTTCAAGTTCCTTACGTGCAGAACAGGAAGCCTGTAGTTCCCCACCACTTCTTTTGTATCATTTGTGAATAAACTTAACCAAATCCATTGCTTTAGTTTTCTTAGTTGTCTTCTTTACAAATGATCTTTTCAATGAACTTTACTGACAGTCAATGCCAACTCATTAGGCTATAAAAAAAGATATAGATACATGTTTGCGTGTGTTCATTATAAACTAGAAGAGAGGCTTTGTCACTACACATTGAAAGAAAAGACATGCCATATCAGAAGCTCCAGAGTCACATATTTACTCATAAATGTTAGAGAATAAATTGTTTATGTGCATCTGCTCCTATCATTAGCGAGAACACAAAAATGCCCATATTCTATTCAAATATTTAGCACCCATTATGCAACTAAAATAGTTTGCCTTTCCATATATTTTGATGTTTAAGTGTTTCAGTTTCATGAGGAGATGAATAGGATTCAAATACAATTACCTTTATTCAGTATCTACATTATGCTCCTGCTAACTCCATCCAATTTTTTCAACCTTTCCTTTCTCACATGTCCTTTGAGACTATTCATGTCTACTGACTCCTAGTGTGACTTTACTGATATATCTTTTTCTTGTATTCCTTTCATCAGCCTTCAAAGGAAGAAAGTGAAGTTCAGAGAAGTTGAGGGACTGGCCCGTGGTCATGTAGTTTTAGCCCGAGTTTTAGTCCAAGCGCTCTAACACCAAATCTAGAGAAATATGAGAACAGACAACAACAAAAAAGGGCATAGTATTCTAAATACTAGGTCCACTCTAATCTGTTCAAATTGTGTGGTATACTTAGGACAGGCTCATAACATTTATCCAGGCAAACTGCTTTTGTTTATGCAGTAAATCCTGTATCTTGAAATAAGAGAGCATCCATGAGTTGATTAGAGCTAGCTCTGTCTTAGCAATTGGAGATTTTCTTTTCCTTCCAAACAGTGATGAATAACAGTTAGAATATGTATGAATGGTATAGAGAAAGCATGTAGTACAAATGCTGCCATTCCCTTCTAAGTAATTTATCATGGTTTTCTTTTCCATTGAGCCCTGAGGTGGCTTCAATATTCTTCTCAACACAGGACTCCAAGCACCACTGCCAATTGATCACAGTTAACAATTCAAGATGAAAGCAATTTTCTTCTCTGGTTTAAAGTAAGTCTTCATCATTGTAAACAACTCAAGTACTATTTTTGCTTTTAGCGAGATTTACATATTAAAATATTACATTTGTGATCTCTGTAGGTTTAAGATTACATAGATGCTCATTATCATAAAGAAAATAGTCTGACACTATTTGAGAGATAACTCAATGCCTACTTGCACAGACTGAGTAAATTTTCCATTACCAAACAGCATCTGTGCCCTCTTAGAACCTACATGCAGCCTCTTGCCACTTGTTTTTGTTCTATGTCCTTCAGTAAGTCAAGGAAGGTGAAAGTCAGAGCTCTATACTACCGGGATCCAAAGAAAATGAGTCATACACACCTAAGCAGTATGAGCTCCAGCCCAGACATCCTCCCTTGCTCACTCATCTGCCCTTGCCTGCACACTCAAAAAAGAAAAGGACAGAGTTGAAGTCTTGGATGAGCTCCCCCAAAGAAATCCCTCAGCAATACTAATTGGACTCAATCAACTGGCAAATTCCCTCAGGCTTTTCAGAAAAGTTAGGCAAGATCTGAAGATAAACTGCTAATAAAAATTAAGGTGATTATTCATTGCAGTACAATAGGAGAATCAACATTTTCTGGTAGGCAGCAGGAGATGGTACAACCCAACAGCTGTGCAGTAACACTGAAGCTCTCCCACGGGTGTTTTCAAGCCTCAGTCAGGACAGTGATAAGGAAACTAGATTGGAAATGTGGAGCTTCTGATGGCTCAGGTGAGTCAGTCAAAACCAAAAAATCATATCTCGAAGGGTTGTCTGCATTAAGAAAAGCACAACAAAGGAGGAGAACAGAGAGGGCAGCCTCACACTACCAACTCTATCATGGACGCTCTTCTTATCATTCTGCTCCAGTCCCTGTGATTATAAGGAGGGAGTGAAAACATCCACTAATCAGGGCAGTGTGGTGTGCTATTCACAAGCTCATAACTGGCAGTAAAACAGAAAGGCCCATGTCTGCTCTGCTGAGTAATTTCCACACTGAGACCCTGAGCAGAGATGTCGTGTCATTTGTAACATCTGCCTTGGCATCCAGGAGCCAAAGTAAGCTAGTTAGGGAGTTCCACTGCTTCTTTCTCCCTCCTCTTACGACAAGTCGAAAGAACTCAGGGTTATTTATAAGGAAAACTAGTCTGAGCTCTTCAGAGAGTTGTCAGTTTGATGCAGGTGAGACAGAAGAGTGTATTTGGAGGCTAGAGAGATAGTCTAGCCTTCTATTTAGCTAGAAAAGAGGAGAGAATAGCATCAGATATAAACGGAGAAACCTTCAAGTATCAAAGCAGAAAAAAGAAGATTAGAGGAGATCTTCATAACTGCATAGGAGGGAAGACTCAGTCTTTATGCCTCATAGGTTTTCTGGCTCCTCACAATTTCCTGGACAGTGAGACTGGACAATTTTTCTATATGATAATGTGCCCCCATAGTAATGGTGAGACCCAATACCAACTGCTAACTGTAAGAGTACTTGGATTTTAACTATAATCTTAACTTTTCCTAATCATCCTAAAACCCAGGCCTTAGACTAGTTCTTCTCACACTTAAGGTGCATACAGATTATCTGGGGACTTTATTAGAATGAGGATGCTGATTCTACAGGTCTGGGAGTGGGGACTCTTCACAGCTTCCAGTTCATATCTATGCTGGCGGTCGTCCCCATGGCTACTATTAGTAGCAAGTTATTACATAACCCCTTTCTGGGCATGGCAGGGTTTCTTAAACAGCCTTCACTTTTACTCCCCTCATTACTATGAGTTCTCTTTAAAAAAATAGAGGTTCCAAAATGCACTCATAGTACATAAACCACATCTTCCTAACAGTGAGTCTCATTCCTCATATGGATGGGAGAAACAAAGCTGTAAGAGGATTCCACACAGACCCAAATAAGTGTGGATGGTCACCTCTTGGTGACCCTGAGGGTAAATGAGACTGTACTTAGTGGATGCCCAAGCCATACACTTGTGCAACTGATTGCATATTTAGAGAGCCTAGAAAAATCGGAAAGTAGAAATATGGAACCTCTTAACAATTTGACACTTAGGAAGTATGTCCGAGTAACACAAGGAAAATCAAAGTCATTAGCCATTCTAACTAAAAATTAAAGTCAAGTCCTAGGGACCTTTTATTAGAGCTTCTCTTGGCCTTGAACCATATTATGATTAGTGACTCTCAACTGATATCTCTTTGGTTAAAGGCCCTGACATAGGTACTATAGGACTTGCAAAACATAGAAGCCTGCTGAAAGACTAGGGTGTGGAGTATCTAATACACCCTTTTTGTCTGACATGTTTCTGTTATCATCCTTCAAAATTTCCACAGGGCAGTCATTGTTTCAGCAGTTTCCTAAAAGTCTGGCTACATATAACAGCCAATGGTATACTGAAGGCTTGCCAAACAGTAATAATTTCAATCACATTTATAACAAATAATCCCACTCTGAAATGGTTTTAAACTTTTCCACTGCCCTTTCTATATTCAAAATACTATGTTAATCATGGGTAGGTTCTGCCTCATAGCTTCTCTGAGAGGTTCATCAGTATACTTCTTTCCATTTTACAGATAGAACTGGGCGGAGAAAGGCTAAGTGACTGCTCAAAGCAAGAGCTGGAATTAGGGATTGTGCTTGGGCCCTCTGTTCTCATCTTTAACCACTGAGCATCCTGACTCTGTCACCCTGACTTCCTGCACACGCCACGCCTGTTCATCACTTTAACAGTCAGTGACAAACAAGCCATTATGAGCTGCTGTGTAGAGAAAAGAAAATATAAGCCAGATTCTCATACTATAGAACTCTAGGGAAATTTTAAATGGCCAGATGTCAATCTGGATCCTTTCCTTAGTGCCAAGCTCCCGTGCACAGATGGGAAAGCATGGTTCTCTATGGAGAGTTGGGCTTTAAGGACACATTCAAGGCAGACCTTGAGTCTAGAATACAGGCGTGGCACCTGGCTCTCCAGGGCTTGAAAGTAGCCCTTTGCTATATGTCATTTAAGCTTCTAGACTCTAAATCTCATCTCCAGTGGGGGTCTATGTTGCTCATTTGCCTGTGAGTCAGATAATTGTGTTGGAGAGAGAATAAGCTTTATTATTGTTAGACTTGGGTTTGCATTTTAAAAAAATAGTTTTTTCAATTACTTGTCCCCATCTCTCATTAACAGTGTGACACTGGGCAAGCTATTGAACCTTGCTGGATCTCAGTGTTCTCATGTTTCAGAATTTAAAGCTTCCAGAAGCAATTTAGGGTTAAATATAACAACGTAACTAAAATATTGCTGATATGTAACTGACACTCAATGAATGTCCTGTTTCTCCCATTATTTGTTGATACTTATGAATAAAATACCTTGAAAATATTTGGTAAAGAGAAATAATATTAATATATTAATCCCATTTAATAAGCATTCACTCTGGGTCAGAAATATATCAACAAGTTATCTCAAAAGAGGAAGGTAATTGAGATAAATTAACTGGAAAAATAGAATACTAAAAAGGGGTTAGTTAATTGTCCTCAAATAAGTGAACTGTTTTCATTCAATAAATTATGATTTCTTATTAGTTTTCACCTCTGCTGAAAGACATAGTGAAATGTATTCAGAATCGAGTAATATATAAGCAAAAAACATTTTAATAATAATGGTTAAATTTTAGAATATTTTTCTAGGAGTGAATGCTCAGAGGTTTATGGAAAGACAGGTATAATTCCATTTGAGGCTAACAGAATCAATGACGACCTACAGTTACACTAAATACTCCTAAAATAATATATGACAAATATGGGAGATTATTTGATTAATTAGCAAACTATTAATAAGAAGAAAAGATTCATGGAGACAGCCTAACACTGTGGGGACAAGAAAAGAGTTATAATCTTGTAACTACCCATTTGACCTTATGTCAAAAAAAAAGGTAGTTATGTCTGTAACTACTCTTTTGACCTTGTTTAAGATACATATTTGATCCTCAGTCATTTCATATATAAATGGGGCTGTTGATTTAACTATTTCTAGGATAATTTTAAGTAGCTGGTTTATCTCTGATTTAAAATGTGTCTAGAATTACAAAATAAAAGGACATTTTCATATTTTTTAAAGAATCAGACATACTTTGCAAGATGAAGTATGTCTGTAATACTAATTTCCATCTGTCTAAAATGACCAAACTACCTTTAGTCTGGAGGTAGGATGATGGATTCAAGGTCACAGTGTGTAGCACATTGCCTCTATGCCTGCCACATAGATGTTCAAAACAATTTTTTTGAATAAAATAACGAGATAATCCCAGATAATCTCTACAATTTGTTCAAGCACTCATTCAGCAAACCTACTACGTGGCAGGCGTGTATTTATTATTTGCAGTGGTATTTGCATATGACATGAGCACCAAATTTAATTCTTTAAAAGTAATTTACCTCCATTTGATTTAGAATTGTCCAATTACTCTAAAAGGCAAATGAAATCAGGTGATTTTGTAAAAGCTGCAAAGTACAGTTTGCTGACCTTGGTCTACAAGTTTGTTTCTTCAGCGGCAGATGTTTTCAGGAAGGAGATTTGGGATGAACTGGAGTATTCATAAAATTCTGAAGGTAAAAGAATCTTCTCTTAGCCTTGAGGGATTGAAGTGATGGAGTAGTGATGGAAGTCACATAACTTATGTTAACTTGGGAGAGAAAAATGAGTCCTCTGTTACATGTAGACCTTATTAATGAATAATGACTAAATTGTTAGTAACTCTGGCGATGCTGACAAGAAGGTGAAATGGACAAGGATGAACAGGAAAGATACCTGCAAGTAAGTTTTCATAGGGATTTGACATGCAGACAGATTTTCAAATGCTTTGACTCAGAAGACTTAAAAAGTAAAGGCAAGGAACAAGTAGGTGTATGGAGTGTCATTTCAGTGGGTGAGTGAGTCATATCATAGGTTTCTTTCCTGCAAATGGTATTGTCACAACGTCTGCTTAAGTTATTTGATCCAAGCTTTAAAAAGAAACATAGCGAATTCTCCTTTCGGAAAGGAGACCCTAAAGAGATTAATAGAAATTATAGTGTCTTTTCATCAACACTGCTACAAGCCTTACTGCCACCAACACTAATTACTGTAGCTCACAAACCCTGTACTTCTTCAATTTAAGGCTTCACGAATACCCAGAGCTAAACAGTGGAAATCCAACACTGACGTGGGCTTGTTGCTCTCATTTTAAAATGCATTATATAAGAGGGAGAATCCTTATCTGGAACTACAGGTTTCAATATACCGTAGGTCTTAAATTAGACCTCTCTTTGAAGCTTAACAGAGAGGTAGATGAGAACACAGATAGAGCTGAAAGTCACATTCTGGTGCCAGTGCTGCAGTGCCTTTTGTGTAAGGGGGTTAGAGAAAGATGAGCAGAAGCTGAAAGACCATAGACACTCACAGCTGTGTTTATTTAGGGAAGAAATGTCCACTGTTGAGAATGTTTCCTTGAGATTTATTCCTGGAAATTATGTCCATATGCAAAGTCAGGTTAACTCTTCCTGGGAGGAAAATATTTCTCCTCATGAGAGAAATTAACTCTTTTAATCATGATGCTGCTGAAGGCGGAATTGTAGCAAATGCTAAAGAAAAGAATTGTCCTTCATCTGAAATTTGCAGTAATATTGTTTGGCCTTTTCTTTCCTCTAGGAGAGCATATCCTCCTGTTCATATAATTCTTGTACTTACCACATTCTATACTCATCCTCTCTTTATTGGTCTGCTCTCTCTCTTACTGATTGTTAAAATTTCATTATGTAATATAGGACCCAAATTAGAAAACATGTCCAATATATATGTGTTGTTAAGTAGGTAACTTTGCTGACTTTCATTTTTAAAATTCATTTCAGTTCTGAAGGCAACAAAATATTACAGAGTTCAGAATGTAGAGGAACTAAATCATCCATAACCTCACCACTCTAGCCAGCAAATATTATTTTGTGAAATGAATACTTTTTGAAGGAAATGCAAAACTAAAATTAAATATCATTTTACAATTTATGTTTAAGTACAAAACATAAAATCATACTCTGCATCATATATTAAAAATATGTTTTCTATATTTAAATTTCCTTAAAAGCCATAACACTTCATTGAGATGTCTTAAGTGGATGATCTCATTTAGCAGATAAGAAGAAAGAAAAAGATCTTCATACAACTATTTCAATGACAAAGACTGTATTAGATTTAAAATGATCCATCTAGTTCAGGCTCAAATGATGGTGACGTACTTTCGTTGCATGGGCTGAGAATGAATTTGAAATTGTTTATTATATCAAAGCATTGTACTGAAAATTGCCTTGAAAATATTTTCTAAATTGTAAGCCTAATGAAAATTCTTTGAAAAATGTGTTCATTTATTTATTTATTTTTTATCAGACCCCAATTTTCCAAGGTGAATATAAGAACAAAGAATATCCAAGCAATTCCCAGACTATTAGGACTCGACATTCATACCCATGTCATTTTCTCTATATTGTCAGATAAGATCACAGGGCTCTGCTTTCTGCAAGCATTTATAGAACCCTTTGTGAGCAGTATAGGGGAACATAATTTGACTTTGCATTTTTCTTAATTCAGAGGAGATATAAAAATAGGGGATATTACAAAGCCAGTGGTAACCTAGGTATTTTAAAACAATATATATATTTTTGCTGTTGTACTCTTAAATGTAATCAAGAAATCATTGCCAAAATGATTTTTTTATATCTCATTTGCTCACAGCATTATGGTTATTATAAACAAAAAAAGTTAAACAGATACGATGTCTACCCCCCTGGAGTTTGGTAGAGGCAAAAAGGTTTGGGATTCAAAATAACCCTTACTCAGATGGCTGAGTCTTTATGTTGCCTGCTGGTGTTAGGAGCAGATTTGGTGTTCTCAAACCAGCACAGCATGATTAACCCAAAAAAGGATCAGAGGAGAGAAACATTGTTTTCCTCCCTTAAATGTTGGATAAAATTGTTTCTCCACATTTCTCATGCAAATTTAATCAAACTGAAGAAATAATTATTCAGCTAATCCATTTCAGGTAGGTCAAAAGGAAGGGAAGAGCAGATCAGGGAAAAATTTCAGAGCTAGGTTACTTTTTACCATATATCTTTTGTCTTAATCATTTTAATACTTGTATTCTGAGGAAACCACCCACAGTCAGAAGAAAGAGTCCGCCCCGCTGAAATCAATTTGTTTACTTTTTGAGGATTCTGAACTCAAGTTTAAACTGACTGTCTAACTCCTCTTTAGCCTCCCAGCCCCTCGGTGCCACTCCTTCTGTTCTATATGATCTGGTTAACCTCAGGCAACATACTCTGCAGTTAAATCGGCATGGACTAGAGCTGATGAGTGGGCCTGCTACCCCAGCATGATGTGTGTGGCTTTGCAGGGAAGGAGCCCAGCACCATCAGCTTCAAAACAGTAGCAGAAGCGCTGCAGGTACTTAGCCATGGTTGACAAAATGCACGTGTAAAATAGTTAAGCAATCTTGGCCTCTGGAATAAGATTTCTAGGTAAAAGATGGTAAGAGGAATGAGTTTCTTTGACAGGCTCTGATCTCTAAGAACTTTCAGGGTCAAAACTTTTGTCAGGCTCAAAATACTTTCTCTTTGCCTTACCACAGTGATAAACTCGGGCTTTCAGATGAGAGCACTATTTCAGAAGTCCCTTGTAGTTCAATACGTATTGTTTAGGATGGTGGCGAGTTAATCCCAAACCACCCTTTATTACATAAGAGATTATTCAAACACTAGTGCGTACCAAGCACTCTACTAGTCATTTGAAAAAAGAGATGATGGATATCAGTAGCATGAATTGCAGTGCAGAGTAATAAGCGCTATGACCAAGAGATACCCAGGTGCAGTAGAGCTGGAAAACTATGGAAGTAATCAGGAGAAACAACATACTTAAGTCAAGTGGAGACAAAAGCTGACAAAGTTGTGGAAGGCATTCCAGGCAGTGGGAAGTCTGTGTATAAAAAGACAGAAATAAAACAGCATGATGAGTCCTGAGGAACGGAACATGCTGTAGTTTGTTCCCGGGAGAATGGTACATGATGATGCCAGAGAGTTTCTTATGGAAGGCGCTGAAAGAGTGGTGACATGAAAGATTCTGCCTGGATGGAAAAGTATGGAAGGGCCTAACTGGCCTGCCAAAGGGTTTGATTCTATCTTGTCAATGATGAAGCACCACAGAGGCCAGAGAGTGCCTGGATGAGATGTACATTTTAGAAAGGTCGCTTTTATTGCAGTGTGGAGGGTGGGTTGGAAGGAGGCAAGACTAGACATAGAGACGCCAGCTTGAAGGGCACTGTACCAAAATAAACTGCAAGTGATCAAGGCAGGACAGGGAGATGACAGGAAATTGAGAGGAACTTTTAGAAACGGAATCAATGAGACTTAGTAACAAACTGTATGTGATTGGTGAGGTAGAAGGAGGATTCTCGTATGAAGCCCAGATTTCTGGCTTGGGAACAGGATATAAGAAATATTCCATTTTGGACTGATTGAACTTAAGATGTCTATGAGATGTCCAGTTAGACAAGTCTATTAGGATATTTTATATACGGGTCTAGAACTCAAGAATGAGGTCTAGTCCTGAAATAGACAATGTGAGTCATCACCATATAAGCTAAATTGAAGAGTTTTCAATTGATTAAATGAGATGGGGCCAGAGGAGATATTTTAATTGAGGGGAGAGGGGTAGGCACAAACGTGAGATACTGTTCCATGGTGAGAGTGACCCAGGACACTTCAGAAGTTGTTGCTGGAGTGGTTCTCTGGTCTCCATCCATTCATTCTCACCACTTAGCCACAGGCAGCAGAATGCTTCTCTGTGTGGGGCAAAAATCTGAGGCAAAAGGTGCTGGAAGGTCATCCGCTCATTATTAAAAATCACTTTGAAGTTCCATAGCTTGGCCAAGCTTGGCCATAAATAGAGATACTTGCCATCATGAAATCCCCAGGAAATATTCCCCTGAGTCAAGCGTCCCTGGTCTAGGGACTAAACAGGGAAGATTGTGGGAAAGATGAAAAGACAGTGAAGAGCTCTCCCCTTCTACATGAATGGAGCATCTTGTTCTGACCATTTACAAAGCTAACATTATAATTAGGTGGACTCTGGCTCAAACCTTAAATAAAAAGGATTGCCTCTTTATTATTCTAACATCATTTTTTAAAATTTAATCTGGTTTTCAGTCTACAAGGTATCTATTAAATATACCTGGGAGATGCCACACTTTAAGAACTTATGATTTACCTGGATGTTACAGTAGAAATAGGACTAGATTTAAAGTCAGAACATCTCACTTTGATTTCTTGCTCTGCCACTTATTAGATTTGGGACTTGGATAAGTCATTTTCCTTTCCTAGGCCTCTATGCCCAAGGTTATAGTAAATGACAGGGTTAGATGAGATAATGGCTAAGGTTTATTCTCTAAACGTTTCTGGATGGGATTTAGTTGATAGCCAGATACAAGTAACTATTTATTCATTTACTAACTCAGTTAATCAGTTATTTATTCAATGGATATAGTAAATGCTTTAAGGATATGCAGATAGATAAGGAGCTCAGAGACTAGTTGAACTGAGATATATATTTTTATTTGGGTTAAAAATACATTTTTTTCGAGAACTAATTATTTCAGTTGCAAGTCTTTTAAAAAAATTTTTTTTTTATATATAAGTCAGGCTTGGTATATGGGGCTGGAGGTTGCTGGAGATGAGAAAAAACACTTATTGTCCAAAGTGATATCCTGAGAAAGTCATCCTGAAACTGCAGGTGCTGAGAGTCGCAACATAACCACACTTTGGGGGACTTGTAGCAAAGACTAGTGCCAATAGATTGCAGTTAAGTAGACATCCTGGTAAAAAAAAATTATCTAAAAATAGCAAGACTACTTTTTAAGTTAGAGTCAGAAGACAGATACTCAAAGATACAAGAGAAGGATAACCATGTGGTTCTGGGGTCTTTCAGTAGATACGGAGCTACATCTAGATATATGTGTCTAATATGTAGGGATCCATGTAGCAGAGACAATTTTGCATGGTACCCAAGGCCAGTATGTACCTGCTGGGCATTCCAGCTCTTTCCCAGACTTTCTTCTTCACCTAACCCATCGAATAGAATATAAGTTAAGTTTCCGTGAGTTATAAAGGCACCTTTACTTATTTTCTGAAAGGTAAGATACAGAGGAGAGGATCAAGTGTTAATGAGAGAGATAAACAGTCGCTTTTCAATCTGAAAGATCTGACTGGGAAGTTGAGGTTGCTTTCTAATGGCATTATTTTTCTTCCTTCATATGTTTGTTTCTTGCTGTTCAAGATCCCTTCCTTCTTCTTTGGGTAGCAGAAGTCTCTTTTACTTTTAGGAAACTATACCCCCAGCATTCTACATGGTCCTGATGGCTATACCCACCCCAACTTCATGCTCAGTCTACTGGAGAGCCCATGACTCATGGTAAGCCAATTAGACTTAAACTTCCTTAGCATTTAGATGTATCAGAGAGGAGTGACACATGCATGGAAAATGGTTGATGCAGTCATCCCTATTGCAAGCCCTGGTGAGAAAGACCCTTCATTTGGCTATCTTGGAGCAACTTTGGATCTTACCTTCCTAGAGCCTATTCAACCTTGTCTTCAATTCTCTTATTTGCCCCATATTCTTTCATTAATTCCCCATCTGCTTATGCTGTACGGTCTACGTTTCTCATGTTCATATTATTGTAGACTGAATGTTTGTGTCCCCTCAAAATACATATATTGAAATTCTAACCCTTAATATAATGATATGAGGAAGTGGGACCTTTCAGAGGTGATTAGGTCATGAGGGTAGAACTCTCATGAAAGGGATTAGTGCCCATGTAAAAGAGACCCCAGAGAGCTCTCTAGCCTCTTCTCTCCACACGAGGATAAACAAAAAATCTACAACTTGAAAGAGGGCTCTCGCCAGAATCTGATCATGCTGGTACCCTAAACTCAGGCTTCCAGCTTCCAGTGCTGTAGAAAATAAATTTCTGTTGTTTATAAGCCACCAGATTATGGTACCATAGCAGTCCAAACTGACTCAGACACATTAAGTAGATAAAATCTCCTCCATATATCACTCACTACAAGGAGCCCTTTCTATTCAAGAGAAGGTTAGGAAATACCTTGGGAGACAAAGTAAATGGTCCTGGATCCTCTTGCCGGATTTTGTGTCATAAAGAACAAAGAAATTTGGACAAAAACTTGCTTATGACATCTCTAAATAAATTGAAACCCTTCTTAACAACAAAGATGCTTCTTTGCAGGTTTCAACATACCCAGCTCATGTGTCCAAGTGCTACCACAAACAAATTGATTTCAATGCCCCGGCCCCTCTCTCTTTTCTGGTAGCTAACGTAGAACTTCCAGAAGTTTCCTTCAGCTTCTGCTTTGGTCCTTGAACAAAGGGATTCCATAACCTTCTACTCTTTCTTCAGTCTTATCTACAAGTCATTTGTTATATTACAGCATTTCCTAAAATTTAGCAAATTCTTGAAAAGAAAGATTTAATCTTCTTAGGAGAAACTGGAGAAGATTTATGGACGCCTATTCTTAACATGTCAAAATGTGGCTTGGCTGCTAAATTTACTGGGACCGCCTACACAGATGAGGATTTCTGTGACTCTGCTGGAAATAATGGCTTTAGGAGGTAACCAAACTGCATTAGAGAAAAATATTTGAGAGAAAACAGATTTTTAGGTTGCAGAAGGATTTCTTGTTTTATAAAAGAACATTAAATTTTTAGAAGCTCATTAAGTTGTTTTCCCTTATGTTTGACCCCAATTTAGAGTTTGGATCTCTAAATTTTCTCATCTAAAATCATCTGCAAGATTTAGGGAACTTGAATTTTCAAGTCTTCAAATGCCACACAAAATAAAAGCATTAATTTTTAAGTATTATTATGGAATAAATTGAATTTTATTAGGTTGTCTTTAACAATCCTTATATTTTTCTGTACTTAATCATTATAGGTAATTTAAAAATAAATACTTCTGCAAGTGAACCAATAGAAATATTTCACTGTCATTGAACAGAAAGCTAAAAGCCTCGTTACTGTGTGTATTGAACATTCTTCTTGGTGGTAGTTTCCCTATTCTTTCTATATCTTTTTCTCTTTCTTTAACATCTACAATTTCTCCCTTATATATATTGCCTTTTTTTTTCTTCATTTCATGGAAGAAAATGTACTCTGTTATACAAATGTGCTCCCTACTTCCTTTGAAACTGTATTCAGTCAGTCCCTGCTGAAAGAATAGGTAATGAAATTCTATCTCTCAAGTGTGTGTAGACATATCAATCACTTTAAGTGGAAACAATCATTCCTCTGCCATTTGGAGCCAACATCTTTGAACACGCAAGCAGAACTGTTGCTTTCTGTTACTAAAAATAGTTTTTCCATATACTGCTTAGGTTTACCTCCCAACCACACGCTGCAGAGGTCAAGAGAAGCAGATTTCCTGATACCGTTTGATTTGAGCAAAGGGAGTGATAAAAGGTGCGTTCTATAATCTGGGTTTAAAGCTGACTGAAGATGTAGAGTCCAGTGGAGGTAATCGAGCGGCCCTGTGCTGTCACCCTACTACCATTCCCTGATCTCTGCCCAAGGTTGGTCAGGAAGTACAAAGATTTATAGTTCTTTTCCAGGCAGTTGACACCTGGTCCTTCCTACTCTAACATTCCTTACACAATCCTGCATTTTTTTTCTCCCTCTTACATAAGCAAAAAGATTTTGATTTTGTGCTACCCCCTTTTTCTCAAGAATCATCATACATGTTAAGCTTCTGTCTCGGTTTCAGTATTTTAGGAAGCTGACATCAGAAGATACAGAAAATAAGGCATTCGACCTCTTTTATTGCAACTGCTCCCATCTTTCATGCCTGCCCTACCTACCATAAACTTTAGAATCCATGCATATTTAAAATGCTGCTGGCTGAAGGCACATTGCTGATGAAGGAGAGAAATATCATGCACGAGGCATTCTGGTTACAGTGAGGTGCTGCTAACTCCACGCAGGGCACCGTGACTGTGAAGTGAGGCAGCTCTTGCTCCCAATCCCCTGATACATAGCAGTATCAATGCAGAAATATTAAAGGGAAAATTAATAATTGATTTCAAAAATTCATTTGCGCTGCACTTCAGTGAATTAATTACTTTTTGTCTTTCTCTTTTTCTTTCCTCTGTCTTGCTAATGATCAAATTAGAACTAGGAAGAGAAAATAAGTGGGGTTCGAAGAGTTCAGAGTCTACTGCTGCCAGAACAGACAGAACGGAGAAGACCTTGCCTCAATGTGGGTGCCATGAGGGACCAGACAAGTGAAGAGGATACGTTAAGCTTAATCCCATCTTCTCTACCCCAAAAGCAATAGGAAACCATGTTATCACGTTAGAGGTTCTACTAAGTATTTTGAAAGAGGGGAACATTAAAATCCAGCAAGCAAAAGTCCCAAGTTATTAAAAAATTAATCCGTTGTTTATCCTAACATCGTCTATGCAATTCACTTCCTGTATGCTCATTAAATACTATAGCCGCACAAAGTGATTGTATGATATTGCTTAAGTGTTAATGGAATTTGTGTACTGATTTCCAGAAGGGTTGGAGGTAGTGCAGTGATTTTTGCATAACACTTGCTTATCACAACTTGCCAGATGATGCTAAGGTAACATTATGGCAAGATTCAAATCCATAGCCATGTTAGTAAATTTCTAGGCTAGAATAGAAAAATCAGTCAGAGAGATTTCATTTACCAAACCCTTGACTGAGGCAAAGCAGATGCTTTCTTCCATGTTTAAAACACTGATGAAACAGGAAGACAGTTTCTGTCAGATGTGCTTTTTAATATACCTTGTTCTAAGTAGCCATTTAGTGGGAGAAATAACCTCTGTGCTAATGAGATTTTGAAAACAAATATAAAAGCAAACACAAGTTTCTCTAATAATCTTGTTGCTCTGGCACAGAATCTGCAGCCATTTGAGTACCAAATGATTCCCTCAGGGATAAACAATTTCCATGGGTGCAATTGAATGGTCTGATATGTGTATCATCAGAAAGGGAGTTAAAGTTAAGGATGAAGATGGAGAGAATTCAGTGTTGATGGAGAGAATCCAAAAGATCAGAGACAGTGAAAGAAGGAAGTACAGGGAAGAAGAAAGACATCAAGAGGTAACACGAATAACATAGGGGGCAGATGTTTTTCTGTTCTGGTCAGTACAAACTGTCACCGCAAGAGCCTGTTGACTCCTCTCTGAGAAGTGGTCCAGTTTGCATTATAACGCTGTGCCTCGGGCTGCTGTAACAAGTCATTTGCCACTGCTTTCACGTGACCTAACATAATCAGGAGTTCATTAGCTAAATCCAAGTTTGAGTTCTGAAGTGAGAATGGGACAACAGCATCTAAAAAGTATGCATTTTATGCAGCCTCACCTCTGAGTAAGGAAAACAATGGCTCTGTGACTTTGTGTCTTTCAGTATTATAGGTTGTGAGAATGTAGCTCAACGTTTAATGCATACACATGGTTCTTTCCTTGAATTTCTAAAGTGTGCCTAACAAATAACCAAAATAATCTACCCTGAGTGTCTTGGTAGAAAAGATTTTCTGTGCCAACACTGGAAACTCTTGAGATCAGATGAATGTGTAATTATAGCACCGTTCATTTATGTAGCTGTTATAACTTAAAGAGACCTATCTGAAGAAGATATAGTCAATATCATTAACCCACCGGTAACCTTCATGCACTACATACACTGGTAAATTTCCACTAGTAATGAACACACACTTCCTTTTCCAGCTTCCCTAGAAATTCTGTATTAGTGAATTTATCAAAAGGCAACGCATCATATCAGATAGTAAGAAACTGAAAATTTACATATAAGATGTACTTTCACGGTTCCAAACAAACCAAGAATAGCATTTGATAATCTAATAACAATGATCCGTTTGTTTCATGTTGTGTATGTTAAGAGTATTGCTAAATGGAGTAATCAATCAAAAATTTTCCCCCACATCCCCCGGCAAGTGATTGCACCAGCAGCTGGAAATTGGGTAGACATCATTCCTTCCTAATTCCTTCAGCAGGAACATTTAGAACAGTATAATGATTGGCTGTAAGGAATCTTGTGCTTATGAGAAACTAACCTGATTCTGCTTCGTGCATTCAAAGTTTGTCTCCTGCCAGACTCTGCCTGCCCTGGAAGCTCCTGGAGGGTTTTGACTACATAGTACTGCCCCCATGTGGGCCAAGAGTGTCAGTATTACAAGGAGCCAGCTACCTGCTTTCCATTTTTGACATTAGCAGAGGGAGGTAAAAGCCATGATTTTTAATAGTTTTTATCCTATACAATGATCTAAATTTCAAGTGGAAAAAAAAACTGTTTTTCGGTCTCTGAGTTAGGCAGAAAAAGCTACTAGGCCGGTAGACCTGGAAATAAAGAACAGAGGAGAAGGGAAAGGAAAATCTAGGCCAATGCTCTCTCTCACCTGGGATTCTTGTTTTTCTCCGCCCAGAAGGTCAAATCTCAGTTGAATCAGTATGCAGATCACATACACAGCAACTACAGTTCCAGACTAGGGAATGTGCTAATTGGCTCACCCTCCCAAAGAACTGGGGTACCAGGCGTCTGACACGCAGCCTCTGAAGGAAGCAGGGCTTAATGCAGGACAAAATATTCTTGCCACTGCACTATCGCCTGTCCTCGCTTCTAGCAAGCAGTCTGGTCATACGCAGTGATGACTGGAACACTTCCATAATTTTTTCCCTCTTTGTAGACTAATGTGTACACTTGCGATTTTAAAATGGGATCTAATTCAGAAGAAAGTAAAATTAAAGCCAGTGCCCTTTCAGCCTTCTTCCCTCATATTTCTCCTGTAGTGTTCCAAATAATGCCCTGAATAGTATAATGCTTTAAAAACTTGACATTGGTGGCTATAACACTCTTTAAATCTGTTCTTAGCATTGAGAATATAGTTAAAGCTATAATCCCTTACCAGACCATACAGCACAAGAAACAACCCCGTTAGTAATTTGCATGTAATCCCCTCCACCATTGCCTCATGATCCTAACTCACAAACTAACTGTTTTCGGAGATTGTTTCTGGAAGAGATGGAATGCTTTTAGAAAAGGAGCATCGAATTTCATGAGAGACAGTACCTGCTCGGTTCCAGGAAGTCCTAACATCTTTAGAGCTCTCTTTGAATAGGAAGCAATCTTCTTGAATCGTATGGTGTCCATGGAGCTGATGCAATAGGAACAGGGACAAACTGCAGCCATCAGTTGTTGATTAACTCTGATAACTTACCCTGGCTAATGAAGTGGAGGTTTTTCATGCTTCCACTGTCTCATGTTGCTTATTAGATGTACACTTATTAAAAATTCAGATAATTGTGGTAGTCATAATAGTGGTAATGATAGCCGCATGGTGACATGATGAAGAAGAAAGCATCCTTGAACTGAAAAGGTTTCATTTTGCTGAAGCAAGTCAAAAGAGCTTATGGTACTGCCGCAAACCATGTAAGGAACACATAAAGACTATTTAGCTGTTCCTTTGCTTTATAATGTTTTTAATAAACTAAGAGTAATCACCTAGAAGATTTCCTGGGATTACTTGAATTCACAAAAGTACAACCAATTCCCAGACAACACAGAAACTTTCTCCTGATTTGAGTTTCCATTTTGACCTGAAACTAGCAAAGAAAAGCTCTGTGTCAGCATTGTAATTTACGTTCTGCTTCAGTTCTTTATTTATGATAGTTAGATTTTAGGTCAAATACCCTTGTGGAGCTAACCACCTTATATTAAAGAGAGCCTTCAACTTCAACTAAATAAGACTTTTTTTTTAAGCAGGTCTGCAGCTGAAAATTTTTTCTTCCTAGTATTTTTCAGCTTTTATGTTTGTCAGACTCTCCAAGTTTTGGGCAAGATGAGATGTGAAAATGTCAGAAAATTCAAGGAAACTTCTATTTTGTAAGGCTCGAAAAAATTTGATAAGAATACGGATTGTCAGTTTTGCTCATCACTGAGTTCTAAAATCTATACTCAAAACCTTTCATGTCTGTCTTATCCCTCACTAGCATCAAACATCATAAAGTCAAAATAAACTTCTGATAAAAATCAGGTTTCAAAATTTTACCATGGGTTTCTTTTCCGTTTGATTCTTTTTGATCAGTACTAGATATACCAGAAACAAACAAGTTTCTCCCAAATCCCGTTTTGTCTCTCTAGCGGGCAGGGGAGGGGGGGGAGACAAATGTGGAAATGATGCAAAAATATTTCTTCTATCATCTTTTTCAACAAGTTCATAAAGGCAATACCCATGTTGGCCTTATAAATTTTCCAAATTGAAAATAAGATAGATAATACAATAATAACCAGATTTTGAATTTGTGATGATCTTTCTCGTGGGTTAGGAAATTTTGCATTCCTGACAATTCAGTAGCACTATTTTCTCCTTTCTCTTAAGTCTAATGTACGTCTAATGGGCTCATTTAAGCTCTTAATGAACAGCTTAAGAGTTTTTGCTCTCCGGTTCTTAATCCTGATAGGTGACAATAACTCATTTGCATTTGTCTAGGTATTTCATGCAACACAGTGGTGAAATGAAATTTTTGCTGTCTATGCAATTATTATGATGCTTTTGCAACATGATGTGCTCACTGACACTAATTTACCTTTTGCAGCCCCAGGCTTGCAACATGGTAGCATTTGAATGTACCTGCTCCAAAGAAAGCATTGGTCTTATGACAGCTTTGTGATGTGGAATGAGCTGAAAGCAGGCTCAACTGACCCGATTATAACAACAACTCTGAGTCTGGAGACTTTTCTAGCTACTGATGATTGCTTTTCTCATATTTGGGAAAGGCTATAACATGGCAGAAAAGAAAGAAAGAAGAGAGAGAGAGACAGAGAGAGACAGAGAGAGAGAGAGAAAGAGAGAGAGAGAGAACATTTTTGACCAAATTTCTCAACTATAGGAAATTGTCAGGGATCTTTTATTTATTTATTTTTGTCCTGAGCAATAGAGCTAAGGATAGCAGACTACCAGGAACATATTTATGATAACCGACTATTAATAGAGTTCCAGCTAATGTTATTGATATAACAGTAACTGTGACACTTCCAAAAACTTTATTGGTGGCCGGGGAGTGAGAAGTGGCTATAGGTAGCAGTCTGATTAGGAGAGATAGCGGAGAAATTACAATCCTAGTGTTTTTATCGAGAGTGTAAGACTGTATGTCCACAAGGGGATAACAATGGATGGCCTGAAGGAGATTATGGACAGTTGCAAAAGTCTCCACTGTTATTCTTTGGAACTTCCAAAATCCACTGCTGATTTGGTGGCCATTTTAGAAGTTTATTGCTTAGTTGTTTTTACATTTCATGACATATGATATAGAGAGTAACATAAGCGAGATGGGTTCAAGAAGGAATATTCATTTAAGAAAGAAACATGCTGAAGTGTGGATCAAAGTAACCTACCTGATAAAAACAAACTAAACAAAATATTTATTTTGTACCAATGCTGCTTGCTCCAGTGTCTCTATGAAGTCTAAGTTAGTTCTATTAGGTCCAATTCCCAAAGACGCTTTCATTAACTGAGTCCCATCTGCGAAAATGAATTGCCATTTATACTGGACCCAGAAAGTGGTAAGCATAGTGGGCAAATTTGATACTCCAGCTACTGCTGATATAGGAACAGAAATATTACATAAAATTTCTTTGAAAGGAAGAATAAACTAAAAACTAGCTACTGAGTACATGAATTTCTCATGACTGCTGAGGTGCTATGAGGTCCAAAATATTCTTACTTACAAAGCCACTCACCAGAAAGAAGGAAAAAAATAAAAAAAACAATTCCAACGTTCAGAAAAAAAGTCAAGAGTTGACTCTGGTACTTTCCTTATGTTCTCTCCAAAGCTCTGTGGAGAATATTGTGTGCTGATAATTGTTCCTTATCAACTGGATGAAAAAGAAAGCAAAAATAAGAACAACTCCTTGCTAAATATTTAGTATATGCTCAGTTCTACTCCAAGATAGAGGACACCTAGAAGAATCTTAGAAAAGGTCTTTCTAGGCATTTCCTCCCACCCACTAACCAATTCTCCTACTTGCTCTTTTTTTTTTTTTTTTTTGGAGTGTTTTTAATACCTTCCATGAAAAAGTATGCAGCATAATAATCCGATGATAATAATGGTATAATCAGCATCATGATCATTAATATTCACTATGGTTCAACCTTCACCAAGTTCTAGCCATGCTAGAAAATAGCTTTTGAATGAGTAGAAGAACAGCCCCATTTAAGTCACTCATCTTAGAAATAGAGAGAATCACCACCACGAGTGGGTGATAACCCTTTGACACCTGATGCTTTGGGCAGGGTAGGAACTGAGTTCCATGATGCACGATGATCCCATATCTCTAAATTCACTGAGTTATAAAATTGTCTTCGGACCGTGTCTGTCAGAATAAGACATCCCAATACTAATCACAAGTAAAATCATTCTTCAAACTGTACTTAGAATGAACACTTCCAGAGATCTGATAGAACACAGTGCTCTCATTTTAAAATGTTTTATGTCTCTCCTAGACCTAGTACTTATGACAGACCCTACAATATTATCAAGCAATTGAGGTTCAACTCTTAGTCTTTCAATTTTTTAAGGAAGTCATACAAAAGCTAGGTTTATGTATCCCTGCTTTGTTCCATATTGTTCAGATAAGTGAAGATAATTAACATAGCCCCAAATTAATGTTAATTTATGCACATAGAAATTCTGAAAGAAACTGAACAAGGAGAGAATACACACAAATAAACAAAAGCCATATCTTAGGCTCACGGGCAATATGCACTTAGGCTTTTAGCTGACATAAACTGGGGGAGCACTTTCTTACATAGCTGTGACCACTAAATTATAACCACCCTGAAAGCATCAGCTATATTCTTTGCATCCCCATCATTCCCAAATTACAAAATGTCTGACCAGTCGTAGGTGCTGAATAACTATCTAATTAAAAATTAACTCTTACTGTAATACTGTGTCTTGCAGAAGAATACAGAATTTAGCAATTAGTCACATCTACTCAATATATTAAAGCTAGCTAGATCTTCAACATCAAGCTGGAAAAATTTAACGTATTTCTGTCTATTTTGCCCTAGACCTGTTTTATAGAACCGTCTATTCATACCCCTTGCTCAGGAAAACTGGCATTGTAAAGTCTCTGCAGAAGTTCAAAGATTATTTATAAAAGAAATAATTCTATGCCCCAAGCTGTGAATAATGGAACTGGAGCTAGACGTTTGACCAAGGAACTTTTTCCATATACTAATTTACTATTCATTAATCTGGAAACATGTAGACCCCTTGAGTATATGAGATTGGCCGTTCAAGTTCTCAGCCTTTAGAACTTGAATAGGAAGAGGATAATTTTTTTTTCTTTCTTCCAGTCAAGAGGAAATGACAGAGAGGAACAGACAATGGTGGTAATGGTGGCAGAGACAGAGAGATGGGGTAGCTGTACTTCATTAATGGTAGATCACCAGAAGACCCCAAAACTCCTGCTGCTGACATCCTTAAAGGACCTTGAGTTCAGAAGCATCTCCACAAGGGCCAATCCTACTACCAGCAATATACTTAGATATCTGTGAGAGCCCACCAGTGAAACCACTCTACATGCACATGTATTCTTAAGCAGCCCTTCTCTCTACTTAACTTTAGTACTTTATTCCTCACAATCAAATAATCCTAATGAGAAGCACTCAAAATATTTTCACATTTGTGAGTAAGTTAAAGCTTTAACCAGCCCCTTTTCCTCAAAGAATGATTAAGGGAGGTGGAGAACCAAGAAAAGGATGTTATTAAGTTACTAAAGGTTTCACAACTCTTCTAGCATATGCCCAAATGTGTAACTGCAGGCTTTCATCTGCTTACTGGTTGCATGTCACAATGAGCATCAATTTTCTATGTGTCTGAGATGAACTGTATTGATTGGGAAGTTTTGAAAAGGCTGGGAACCATGATAAACCTATGAAAAACTGTGAAAATAATCAATGTTTCTTGAACTTTAATGTTCATAAAAATAATCTAAGGATAGTGTTAACAATGCAAATTATAATTTCATAAGTGTAAAGTGGGGCCTAAGATTTTATATTTCTTACAAGCTTCCATGTGATGTCAATGCTGCGGATCTGTCAATCACATTTTGACCAGCAAGGACATAAAATGAAGAGACCATTCTTGCAACTACACAACCATTCTCATTTATTCTTTGCAGAATGGTAAAATAGAAGATGACCATTGAAATCAGACAAAAAGTTCACCATTTCCGAGCTGTATGGATTTGAGCAACTCATTTAACCCAGCAAAACTTTAGTTTCCTCATTTGTAAAATGATAATGATAATATTTATCTTGCAGGATTATTTTGAAAATTAAATGAGGTAAAATATGTAAATTTCACAATAGCTCCCAAGCAAATGGTATTTATTTTTCCATGAATGCAGCTGTTAATCAGAGAGCATTTTTAACAATATGCAATTTCCAATAAGTGCTAGAGAGGAAGAAATATATGATCTCTGCTCTAAAAAGTTTACAAAGCAGTAAGAATGAAACACAAAATGTCTACAAGTTGCTTTAATATAATATGATATAATAGAACCTATGCCATAAGAGAAGTACAAACAAACAACTTCAGGGTTTAGAGAAGAAAAGGTTGACTGATGGATGGAGGAAGAAGAAAAAGGTGGAGAATTCAGGATAGGTTTCGAAAAGAAGGTTACATTTCATTGAACTAGAGCTTAAAGAATGGGTAAGAGTTTACCAGGAAGAAAAAAATGGGGACTGTCATTTAAATCAGAAGAAATCACTGTAGAAATCATGGTACTGTGAAAAACAGTGGCCTTTCATAGCACCTCTGGAATTCCAATGTGGCTAGAACAAGGTTGAATTGGGAAAAGGGGAAGAAGATGAAGCTAGCTGCACCTAGAAGATAAAGATCTTGTATGCCATGTTGAGTTCCTGGGACAGACTGCATCTGCTGCTATGGCTATCATCACATCTTATTACAATTATGTACTAGCTCAAGAATGACTCGACATCTTTGCTACAAATGTCTGGCCAATAGCAAGCACTCAGTGAATATTCACTGACAGAATAAATGCATACATCTTGGGAGGAGAGAGTTACTTGTAGTAGGGTGATAATACCTTAAATAGTATTCTATAGACAGGCCCCATACACTGTTGCCTTCTCTGCTTGTTCTGTAGTAAGCCCAGACCACGTAGATGCTCCAACATAAATATGCTTATCAGGGTGACACCAAGCGTTTTTTTTTTTTAATTTGGAATGATTGTTACATTATTATTACATAACAAAAACAACTACCACATTATATAACCCATTGCATGCATTCCATTCGGTCTCCCTGCAATGATTCAATCTCTTAGTGGCACTTAAGATGGTAAAGGTTGAGAGAAACTATTATACTCTAAGGAGACTGGGATCATCAGATGAACACTCTGGTGTGTCAGCATTGCATCCGCCATAGCTTGTAACACAAAGTTCAGTAATATGGCTTGAAGCTTCTAATTGATTAGAACAGCTTTCTAGGCTGGAACTTCTGCTTTCTTAAACACACAGAAGCATGTGGCTGCTTGTTTTCCCAAAGAAGCAGAATAGTAGTCTCCAGTGAAAGATATGATTTCAATACAGAAAGCTTGCTTATATCTCACTTCATTTTCATTCGATCTATTGATTCCTTAGGATTGTGCACATGTATTGAAATACCTTTATTGAATCCCCTAGGCATTTCAAGTAAATACAAATGAAATAATTAGGAACTACTGTAAAGAACAATTGTAAAACAGATCTTGCCTTTACGTTATGTTAGAAATAGAAACCTTGAATTTATCAGATAGAATCATTTTAGGGCTGGCTCTGGGCAGAACACTGAAGCAGGCAAAAGCTCATCTTCTACAGAAGGAGGAATGCTCAGAGGTCAAGGACATGGACAGGACGTAGGCTACTTGGATTTGAAACCTTACTCAGACTTCCTGGCTTTGTGAGTTTGGGTAGATTGTTTAATCTGTCATGCTTCAAGCTCATCACATATAAAGTGGGAATTATAATATTACTTAATCCATAAAGCTATGGAAATGTAATCTATGAAATATTGCTTAGAATAATGCTGGCATATAGTAAAAGCTTCATAACTGTTAGCCATTATATCTTCAGGGTCTCCACCACACTAATTCAATAAATACCCCTACTTCCGGAGTACCTCATTCCACATTTCAAGTACCCCCTATATTCTTTTGTCTTTTTTGGCATACTCATTTCTAGAGAGAGTTTGAGTCATTTATACATTTGTGTAATTGTGTCCCCACAAACTATTGCCCCTGACAGAAACCCTTTTATTTTACCTTTTATTTCTCGCTGTAGAAAAAAAGTGCTTTTTTATTATTAGGAGATTTACAACATTAATAATCTAGTGGGAGTCCTATTATCCCAGCCCACACCCAAAGCCCTTGAAGTTACAACAATATATAACCATTTGTGCAACAATTATTAATTGAAGAGTTTTATGTGTCAGATACTCCTGAATGCAAAGATAAACAAGGCAATGTAGATGCTCAGTATTCACTGGAGAGCATGGGAGTAACTGGAAGGGAAATTTAATCCAGGCTGCTGTAGGGCAGAAGTTGTGTCAGGAAAATCTTTCTCTTCTTATGTCGTTGTAGTCTTTTCTAGTGTTGTTTAATGCCAAGCATCAGTTTTCATTTATTTTTGACATCTAACTGATTAGAAGTCAGTCTTCTTTCTCTTCCCTCTATAAATCCTGAAAACATATCCCTCCACACTTTTACGATGCTCAGAGAACTGAAAAAATATAATGATTCTCCAACCCAGAAGTTAGAGACCTGGGCAACATACAGAAAACTTTCAGGCGCTACTTACTGATACTATGAAAAGAGCATGAGTGCATTGATTGATTGATTCATTCATTCATTCATTCAGTTACCCTCTTCACTGTGCCTTCCTGCACAATGCTTACTGAACACTCACAATCGTGTCATTGATTGATTAATTGATTGATTGATTCATTCATTCAGTTACTGTCTTCACTGTGCCTTCCTGCACAATGATTACTGAATACTCACAACTGTGTCAATAATGTTACATAAAATAGACTTTATAAAAGAAATTTTGTCCCTGTCCACGTGGAAGTTGAAGATAGTTGAAAGACAAGATGTATTTTATTAAAGTAATAGAAAAACAATGAAATGTAATATATGAGTAAATCCCAATAAATTATTCAATCAATGATTCTTGATGTTCTGGAAAAGACATTAGCGAAGATAGCAAATACTGAAAGTTTCATCTTAAGTGCCTATCGTCTAGAAACAGATGCCTGGTAAACTGTGTAGCCAGTGATTATGTGACTTTGCCAGGCTCAGAAGGAAATAATTTGGGGACTAATGTTGGTCATGTCACAGGAATGGGAATTGTGGGCACTTTGCCCACAATCTGTGTAGCATGACAGTGAAGAAAAGTTTTTGTATTTTAATAGTCCTGGATTCTGCTATTTGCTAGTAATATGGCTTTGGGCAATTCATTTAACTTCTGAGTTTGTTTTCTCAATTGAAAAGTGAAGATACTATCATCTCAAAAAAAATATTAGCTATTATCATTCAAGTAGCTTTGAAATTCTATGAAGGACAGAAGACCGAACCAAGTCTGATTCATCTTTGCATCTCTGGTATATGGCCCAACAAATACCCATCCCCACCTGCCATGACAGTCCACACATGCATTGGAAAAGGTTGTTGAAGAAATTGGGATTTGAGAAGAACTTTAAAGGACGGGTAGAATATTAATATGTCAAGGAGCATAAGAAAAGTTACTACTGGAGCAAAAAGAACCTGGAAAAACATGGAAACCAAAATGAGTGTGACAGTCACAGACTAAAGAGAAGACAGACAATCCAGAAGGAAAAATCCATAGCATTCAAACGACTTTGATTTTGGAAGATGCTAAGATCATCTCATCTATATTTCACTTTGTGAAGCAAGAAAACTGAAGCTCAGAGGACTTTAAATAACTTATAATGGTAGATATTGGCATTGCTGAGATTTTAACCCAGATTGCCTGACATATACTTCAGTGCTCAGTTGGGAAGACACTGGAAGCAAATTCTGGGAAGTCATATGGTGGAGTTCTCCATATGCAAAATTCACTCCTAAAGTAATGTGGATCTCTCTTACCTGTTACCAGCAGTTAAAGGTCAGAATGAAATTCTCTGTAGGGCCCCGTTGGGGGCGGGGTGCATGGCCTGGGGTGAGGCCACAAAGCAAGCACCATTGATCAGCAAGCATGATTCCTGAGGACTAAAAAATCTCAAGCTAATTTAGAGGAAAACAGAACCCAACTGTGTTGGTAGGAGATATAATGGACTAATTGCTTGATTTAAGTAGTGATTATATGACAAACATAGGAGAAGAATTTCTGCCTCCCTAAAAGCACCATGTTGTATTTGTACTGCGCCAAAAACTAACAAAAGGTGAAAACTACACGTAATACTATGATCGCTACTTTGGTTTGGGAGATTTGGAATGGGGTTGTTAGTTTCTTTTTATTGCTATTCCTCACAGCATTTATTCCTTTGTGTTTGGGGCCATGTATATTTTTAGTTTCATTTTATAATGGAGCAACACTTAACAGTTAAATACGAATAACACCCTGGTTTCTTGACTCCCATTGCCTCATTTCTCACACCTGATGTTGTCCTACCCAAAGACATGGAATCGGCTCCTGATGTCTGCTCTAGGTAAGTAAATGTTGCTCGTTTTAATTTGTCATCTAATAAGTAAAAGCCAGATTTGGAGGTGGAACTTTCAAAGTGCAGTTGCTTTATGCTGAGAAAATGTTGGTGTCTGTTTACATCTATATATTAATGAAATAATCTTTTGGATCAGTCAGAGTACTTGAGACACAATCAATGATACATATGCCCCCATTGTTCTTAATTAACTTCTGATTAAAGTGTCTTCTCATGCTCTTCAACTTTAATTGTTGTCATTGAGATCCATGAAAAGTACTCTTGCAAAGATTTCTGCATCGAGAGTTAGAGGCAGGGGATCGGCAATGAAGCACCATGTCCCCGGGAATTTCTTCTCTCTGTTCTAATTATAATCAGTCTCTGACTGCTATCATACAAAGATTATAATACCCAGGTAATGGACACACTTCAAACACACTGTGACTGTAATATTTGGCTTCTTCAGGCAAAAGGACCCTGCAGGGCCAGTTGTCGTGTTCAGTAATGCTCAGGAGTTCCAGTCCAAAGTTTTTTCCATCAGTGGATCACGATGTTTACTTCTCTTTTCCATTGAGATGTAAGCATCACAGAGCAGAATTTAGGTTGAAATTCCAACATGGTGTTCTTTGCATCAATTCCACCCCTTAACCCACGGTGCAGCAGCATTGGTTTCAAACCTAGAGTGTACGTCACAATCTACCTGGGGAATAATTTTTAAATCACTGATCCTTAGGCCCTGTCCTAGACCAGTTCCATTTGAATATTTGTACAGAGGTTAGGAGCAAGGGCTCTGGAGCCAGCAGCCTGAGTTTATATCCTGGTCCTGCAATGCAAACTTGGGCCAGTTCTTTAAATTCTCAGTGCCTCGATTTTCTCATGTACAGAAATAGGGTTAATAATAATACTCATCTCATGGGAATGTGGTAAAAATTATACGAGTAAATATTTATGAAGTACTTAGAACAGTGCTTGGCATATATAAGCATAATTTAAGTATTTGTTATGATGGTGATAAAGATTAGCATCATGATGGAGGAAATGTAGCTAGGACTTGATCAAATCATGCTTGAAGCCTACATACTTCTACAATTTTCATATTAAAGAGCCAACAAACACCTCTTAATTTTAACATACTTTTTAGTTTCGTTTTTCTGTTATTTGCAACTGATATGCAGCCATGGGTAGAATAGGCTGAGCAGCCTGTGGGTGTTCCACGGGTACTATAGAGAGACCACAAGCCTATGACTTAGTCAGAACTGAGTTCTAGTCCAAGTGCTACTGTATCAAAGGATTATATGATTTTAGAAGGCCATGCAGCATTAATTTTATAACATATGAACATCTGTGGAAATGACATCTGATAATCCACCGGCTAAGACTCTTCACCCATTAATTCTATTTATCTAATAAATGAAGACACTGAACTAGAAGAACCTGAAGTATGATCAAGCTTCAGGAGTTCATGTTTTTTCCATTTCCCAGAGGCCAAGAGGTAAGTGAACTCTTAGGATAAGAAAATTAGTGGACTGAACTTTGTAGCGCATCTGAGGATGCCACTAATTTTTGGAATGGAAACCAAGACAACAATACCAGAGAGATACTGATTCTAGATGACTAATAAATACAGAAATTACCTGTCTTTGTTACATGTTTGGAGCAGAGCCATTTCTATAATTGATCTATATATCTCAAGAGCCTATGCATACATTACTGAGATATTTTCTTAAATAGAAAAGATGCAAAGCAACATTTTTTAAAAAAGCAACTGTCCTTTGCATCCAGTTACCTTCCATGTAGCTTGCCCAAGACCGATCTGAGGCAACCTCAACTAACCTGAGTGTACACAAATGTTTTAGGCCATAACCACACAATATCTAAACATCCACGTGAGGCATAAATTCTAAAGCAGAGAACACAAACTGACCACTTAAAGGTTTAATGTGGCTGATAGATTTTTTTTTTTTTCAGCCCGTAGTTTACTTTTTTTAAATTAGGAACCAATTTTTTAAAATCGGTAGTTTCCATATGGAAATCAAGTTTTCTGGGATCTCTAGAAAAAAAAAAACTGGAAGATCTGGCAACACTGGGCTGACATTTCCCCTGGCAGCAACAAGCTAATACTGAATGGCAGCTGCCTGGAGACTTATCCAGTTTGCTGCGCTCTTCACCCTCCCTAACATCACCTGGACATGGAGACTGGCAGTGTTCATCATCTAGCTTCTGCTCTTGTCTTCTCATGTTTGGCCTGCTTCATTCATTTCTACCAACTGTTTGACCCTCATGGATGTTTAAGGTTGCAACCCTAGCTCACCTTTAAACTTTGTCCACACCCAAACTGATGATCTTGAATTTAACTTTTAAAACTGAACAAAGTGCTTCAAACAATGCAGCAAGTAGAGCTATATGATGCCATGTAACTTGTTTAACTGTTTTACTTTCCAAAAATTTCAGATAATGTTCTATAGACACAGAAGTGTAGTTGATTGTGTTATAAACGTCTAAAATGGACTTAGACTTCTATGTGTCACACAGAAGTGACAGTTCTGATCACCTACTGAGATGAAGTGAGAAAGAGTTTTCTGGCATAGGCTTCAAATTGCTTTATAGATTAACCTGAAGCTTTCTCTGCATTTTCCTCATTTCCTTTATGGAGCTTAAGTCAGAAACAGCTTTTCCAGCACCATCTATTAGAAGCACATGAAATGTCAAGCCAGATTTATGGATTAAGGAATTGACATTGGATCAGAATTGAGTTTTGAGTAGAAGAAACGAGAATGCCAAAAATGACTTGGAGTCGATTCCTTTGTGGTCAAAACACCACCACTAATAAAAAGAGAATGTTGGTTTCTAAGTCAAGCCCTTCCACTTCCCACCCCTGCCCCCAACTCTTTTTTTGGTACATATACCATTACTGAGAATGCAGTTAAAGTGTAGACCTAAAATCTTCTCACCATTTCTGCTATTTTTCCCAAGACATCTGACTCTGGGTTCTTCCCTACGACCACCGTTTCCTTTCTTCTTCTCTTTTTTCTCCTTTTTTTTCTCTCATTTCCTCATGTCTACAAAATCTCTCTGCTTTTGTACACAGCTGTCTCTTTCACTAAATTGTGAACTGCCATGGTGAAAACATATCTTATTCATCATTGTTCCCCCAATTCCTAAGCATGCCACTTGGTACTGTAGAAGCTCAAAACCTATTTGTAGTGACATAAATAGTTGATGAGCTCCAGTAGCACCTCAAGCTCTTTGTCAAATCCAAGCCGACAACATTCTTGTTTCATTTATACTTCATTACCATACCCGAACTCCATGGTCAGCTATTTTAGTGAATTCTTGCATTTTACTATCTCTCATCTATCTTTGCCAGATTCCCAGACTGTCAATTGTTACTATAAAAAGTTTTGAAGACATATTTATTAGTTCTAAAGTAAATAAATATTATAAAATAGTAACTGATCATTGACAGACATATAAATAGTAATGATTACATTCAGTCAGCTCTTGTTGACTTTATTACAGTATATGTCACCAAAGTATCCTAGAATTTTTAGTTTTCCCGACACTCCATACTCAACCTCCTCAGTCTTATTAGATGATCTAATCCACCTATGAAATTTATATAACCCAATCCAAACTCCCTCAATTTCCCATTTCCCTCTTCAAAATATAATTGCATTGTTATTTCTCTTTATTTTTCTGTTTTGTCCTTCTTTGTCATCTAATCGATCTATTTTTTTATTGGTTCCTTCCTATCCCATAATCTCTAGGACTTTTTTCTTGATCCTTTTCTTTCTCTCTGTCTCTCTTTTTTCTCTTCTGTTTGTCGTTTGTTTTAGTCTGGCTTTCATCTGCTTCTCATGTCTAAAGCAGCTCTTTTGAAGGTTAACAATGATGTCACAACTGCTAAAGCCAAACTTTTTCTAAATTCTATCTCTCCTAAACATTTGCATTTTCAGCACTATATATGTCACTTTGTTTTTAAATTATTTGTAACAATAACTTTCATGATACCATCACATTTTGGTTCTATCACTTTTTCAATTACCTCTTATCTACCTCCCATTTTTGGCTTCTCCTTGTCCCACACTCTCAATCACATGGACCCATAATCAATTTTGATTTTGCCCTTTCCTTTGCTCCCCTTGTGCAATCAGTCCCCCAAATCCTGAAGTGTTCTTCAGAGGACAAGATACACATTTAACTAGCCATGTTGCCATCTAGTACTCAATTTAAACATTTCAATCTCTCTTCAGGGGCCTAAGATGTTCTAGGAGTATTCTTTGGAAAACCTCAAGTCAGTAAGAGATTGAAATCAGGAACGAAGCCGAAGCTGGAAAATCAGAAAAGTAGTTCAGTATTTGACATATGACAAGTGAGATGATACTTGAGCACATTTATCTTCTGCCTCTGCCCCTGGATGGGACTTTAGTTCAGAGGAAAGTCATTCCTTGTGGCCAGCCTCCCATTCGCTCCCTTTCTGAGAGGAGAGAAAAGAGAATGAATTCTATGTAATAGCGGGGATCAGTCTTAGTTGCAAGTGAGAGAAATACAATGCAAACAAGCTTAGGCTGAAATGGGAGATTTATTGGCAAGAATATTTAAACTTGGGGAAGAGAAACAGTGACTCTGGGACAACCAAAACGATCAACTCAAATACCGCCACTCCTTAACCTTGGCTCATACTCCTCTTTCACTTCAATCATATTCTCTTTGCTTTATCCATGATGATTGAACCATAGCAACTGGAAATCTGGGTTTACACATTCTTGTTTTATCCAAAGGGAGAAGAGGACTTTCCCTCTGCTCCTATTAAAAAAAAAAAAAATAGGAAAGACCTCGATGGACAAACTTGGGCAATACAGTAATCCTCAGATCAATCGGTTGGTTGGGAATATAGGGCCACGTGAAAGCTGGCAGCTCTCATTTATGTAAAGCGAGATCCATAACATATGGTCCTATATAGCACTTCCCTCAAGCCAAAATCAGTCCAGACCCATTATGTGATCCTTATTTTAGAATGTCCATTCAGACAAAAATTTGCTCTCAATTTTTAAGTATCTTTTTTTTTTAACTAGCATGATTTGAGTTTAAGCTTGATTTGAGTTCAGAAAAATGGACTTTTCTTAGTTTAAAAAATTAGTATTTCATGAATCTGTGGACTGGGTTGGGAGAAAGGATTAAATGCGGCCTTCACTAATCTTAGAATCTCAGAAATTAAAATTACTTTGACAGAATTCACCAAAGGGATTATATGACAATGGTGTTTGCGTGCCCTTTACAGATGATATGACACTTTTATGAAACGCTTAGAACCAACCATCAGGGCTGGACCAAAGCTGAATGAATGCTGGTGATTGTGATCACACAGGCCTGGAAAGAAGTGAGGGTGCAGAGTCACGCCATTCCTCTGCTGTCTCTTCCACTGCTGTAGACATTGACACTGCTAGCCTCTGCCATCATCCTTACTCCTAGAGACCACAAGAAACCCTGTTTTTCCAACACATAAGACTTGTTCTGGATATTGGGTCAGGAATGTGAAAGACATGGAAGAACCTCTTTGTGTCATAGTCTAAATCCCACATGAAGTATCATTCCCAGATTACAAGTCACTTTATGTGATAGCTAAATAATTAAAAATTATTCCAAAGACCTGGATAATATATTTATAAATCTAAGGCCCTGTTTTGACAATCTTTTGTCAGAAAATTCCTGAAGGGAGAAAAAAAATCCAGCATAGAAGATTATGAGTAACTATATGTGTCTGAGAATAGATGTAATGGAAACTTCAGACAGCCAAACAATCAAATACAGAGATGGCTGCCAGAGACCTCCACACTCCTTTCAAACAGAAATCTTCTTTTTTGGGTGATGTGATTGAAAACAATTTTCTATGTAAGGCACAAAAACCACAGTTGAGAAATAATAATAAGGGTTATAGAATCAGAAAAATCCTTCCAAGCCATCTAAAAACACAAAGGCTGACAAAAATCAAAGCTTGGAACAAGCCGACACAGACTCTAATTCACGAATTCAGCTTCGCCTTAGTACTACTGCAGCTTTTTTGTTTTTTAATTGGATACTCAAGGTCAGTTGTTGCAGAATCAGTAATTGGTGATGTATTGTGTTAAACTCACATGAGTAACAGTCAATTCTGTAGCAATGACTGCTTTAGTAAGAAGTTGTTTTTAGTGTCTTCGGTATCCCAAACAGAAATGATAATACAAATGAATCTGCTGAGTATGATGGGAAGGATGTAATATGCATTTCCATAGAAATGTCTTGTAATTTAGGATTAATTAATGTCCAATTATTGTAAGCTGTTACTAATAAATTTTAAAAGTCAGCTCTGCACTTCCATTTTGTAATGTTTTTATAAAATGGAACATTAGATGTTTTTTAATCTTGTCTGTTCTTGCAAAATACCCCAGATAACATGCTGTTTTGCATTTCAAATAATATATACTCATTTAAATGCAAAACCAGGGTCCAATCAGAATAAGATGGCAATCAAATTACAATATTCAATGAAGAGTTTTCCAAGCTGACTTCATTAGTAAACTATCATGAATTTCAAGATCTTACAAGGTTTCTATTTGTTTGTATAACTGCAAAGAGCTCAATTATGGAGCTTTGAGAGAGTCTAAAAATAACATCAGACTAATTAAAAGTTTCAATCGGATTTGGGCTAGCACTGTTTTTAAACTCTTTTTAATCTGTTCGACTTTCAAAATGGACTTTGGAAGATAAGACCCCGTTTTTAAAATGTCAAAGTAAAAACTAGAAAAAAAAAATGGAACCCTAGCCTTCCTCTTCTGGGTGTCTAAAATGACAGAGACCAGTGTGCAGCTCTGTGTGAAAAGACCACTGCAGGCTTGAGGTTGCTGCTCCCAAGTCCTCCTGGGTTCCTAAGGGGACTCAGCTCATTTTCTGGTGATATTGTGCACGTTGAAAACAAGCTGGGAGAATCTGTAGCTTCGAGTTGCAAAATCTTCGAAAAACTCAGGCAAAAGGTTTAGTCTTTAAAGTCATTTTCCCTTTGGGAAGTAAAATCCAGGTGATTGGGAAAAGCTCAGGAGGTCTGGCTGTTATGATAATATTGTGCCCGGACAGTTGCTGCTCAGTGTTACATTATTTGAATCCCAGAACTTTGTGAAAACTCTCAGCAGGGCTTCCGCCTTAACAGGTGTTTTTTGTTTGTTTGTTTGATAAACAAAGCAGTGATAGAGTGGGAGACCGAAAGCACCCAGAGGCTGAACTGTTTCCCCGTCATCAGATGGTGCAGTGTTGTGGTTCATCAAGTGTTTTATTTTGTTCTTTTACCTCTTTACCTCTCTCTCTCCCTCTCTCTTTCTCCCTCCTTTTCTCCCTCCCTTCCTCCTTTCCCTCCCTCCCTCTCCCTCTACCTCCACTCCCTCCCTGTCTCCCCCACCCCCTACCATGACAGTTTTAGGCTTTCCTGAGATTTTACATAAGATATGAGGTAAAATGTTAGGAAATTATTGTCTTTGCAGAAATGCTAATTTCTCACTCTAAGGAATCATAGAAATGAATTTCACTGATTTCAAAGCTTCCAAAGTTATATAAATACTACATTCATTAAACTCCTATTCTAGAGGTTATATAGGTATCAGAGCATCTGTCACTGCCATGGAAAAACATTAGAGTGAGCTAACTGCTAACAGCTTGAAGAAGAGTACAGCCTTGTAATTTGGTTTTATGTTTGCTTATTAATGCACAAACCACTATGGCAAATAGTGTTTACGTTCCTATGTCATTTAAATGAACAAAAGAGAGATTGTGACCAAGGCAACGACATCATCATTAAACTGAAGAAGGCAAGTTGTGCCTCTCAGATTTTCAGTGCAATCATTGTAAACCTCATTTCAGAGGTTGAATTCCTTTTAGAGGACTTCCTTTATGGTTAAGTATTTTTAAAGGCAATAACCCATGAATAAAATATCTATCTATGAGTGAGGGAACTCTAAACTCATATAAAACTAACTCAATTATCTATGCAAATGGGAGCATGGATTGCATAAATCAGCAACTTCCAAAGCTGATCCTCCACTTTAAATTTAGCCAATAATTTTTATTTATCATCTTCTCTCTTCAACAAACCCTCTTTTTTCTCTCTAACCAGAGCTGCAGCTGAAGAACAAAATGGACCAGGCTGAATTTCATCTCACCTTCACTTTCCATCTCTAAAGAAGAGTCTGATGAATGGAAACAAAAGGCCCAGAAACCCCATGAGCTGTATAATCAATTCCTGAAGAACCCAGTACTGGATGCAACTCATGTCACTTCCCATTTTCATCAGACTCATGTCAATGGTTAGCAAATTCCAATCTTAAGGCTAATCCAGAACCCTGAAAGAAATTGGTGGTCAGATTTCACTTGTACAGGGTTTTCTATGTGACTGGATTTGTGCTGAGTACAATCTGGATGGGTCTTTACAAAAGAAGGTGTCTGTAAGGTGAGAAAAAGGACTAGACGACCAAAGAAAGTAATAGAGTGCCAGAAGAAACACAGAAGCCCTTTAAAAATAGCTAAATCCAGTGGAGGTTGTTTGCAGTAGTAGGAGAAAAAATAACATGAAAGTTCAATAGATTAACAAAGGCGATGTAGGAAAAAGACGCCAGACTATTTCTTCCAAAGGGAGATCAGAAAACAGGAGAAAAACACCATCACTTTGTGAAAGTATTACACATGGGGTAATGTATGAGCCCATCTGTAAATATCACAGCAATCCCACTCAATGTTACTGACATGCCATGTTCCTTTATGATACTTACAACACTATCTTATATATTAGTTTATGTGACAATATCCGTAGGGGTGATAAGAAGTGCTATTTTATCAAATAATTCCTATTTTGAAAGGAAGTTTGCCCTGTTTAACTTTTGAAAATTTTAAACCTCTTTTAACTACAAATAGACAATAGATTTTAAACAGTTACATAATGGTTTTCTCATAGGGGTACACCTGTACTTTTGTAAGAAAAACAGCTATCAGGATGAAGTTAGGATCATAAATGAAGATGATTTATGCTTTAAGAAAGAAGTGGCAAGTAGAGAAATCATTTCAATCTGTCAACAGAAGGTAAGAAATAGGTGCCTATTTTTAGAAACAGCTCTGCCATAACTGGGAGAAAGATGCTCATATGAATATATATGAATATTTGTCCTTTTAATATCTGCCCAGGACCCCAATGCCTTTTCTGACAGAATCCCAGGATCCTTCATTGGAATTATCTTGTTCCCAATGAGTATTGGGAGAACTTCTCTCCCCTCCTCAAAAGGTAGTTATATGAGCCAATCTAGGCCAAAAGGATGTTCACTCTCTGGAATCTAATGATAAAGAGACAAAAACGTTTGGAGTTCTCTTTTATCTGAGCCAGCCTCCAGATCAGTCTCCTTGCTCGAGTCTATTATTGTGGTTCCTGTTCCACTGTTTCTACACTACCTTGGTTCCCATCCATTCCCAAGCCAAGGTCTTCAGGCTCCTATATATTCTCTGAGCTCACTATATCTATCCAATAAATCTCCTTTTGTTAAAGTTAGTTAGCCAGAGCCCATTTCTGTTGCTTTCAACAAAAGAATTATGACATATGCAATCCTCAAGGCAGCTTAGAAACCGAAAGGACATAAAATGTGGAGTGAAAAAGAAAGGATCAATGTCAATAACACAGAATTTTAAATCAGACCATTAAAAAAAAAAATAGGCTGTTGGTAGTTGGTCCACAGACTCGCTGTGGGAGTCCACGTGGGAGGTAAAAGTGACGCACAGAAGACAATATCTCCCTAAAGGGACGCTTTCCTTCACACATTTGTCTGACAAGCACTTCCGTCCTCAGAGAACATTGTCTGTGAAGGCCTTAAACCAATGGTCCTCAATCTTTTTCCACCCCAGCACACCGGAGGGAAGATAAAGAGGCTCATTAACACTAATGTCCCCCTGGCAGTTGTGTTCTACAGGCAGATGAGAAAGGGTGAGGGGGTTGGACAAGCCCTTTGGGTGATCTGAATACTTCTCTCAGATCTGTCACACCTGTCAGGTTTAAAAGACAACTGCTTTTGATGTTAGCAGACAAGTAGGAATCAATCTGAAAAGTAAGATTAAGTATTGATAAAGAAAAGAAGCTACAAAAAGTACGCCAGCAATAAAACGTAGAGTAATACATTTCAAAAACAATTTAGCGTTAAATTTTTCCAGCCTCCTTATTTTAAGTTTGAAGACACTGAGGTACGGAGAGCTAGAACTTTCCGAGTTGCCCTGTTAAGGCAGGACTTAGGGCTCTTGGTTCTCAAATCATGGCCCACTCTACTAAGACACCTTACATTCCTATTTTTTAAATATTTCTCCAAATAATATTGTTCTTAATGTTAATATATGGGAGTTGTTACTTCGATCTGTTAAAGTATATTAGTAAAAATATACAGGAAAATTTCAAATTCATTTTATGGCTGCTTTTTGCAAAACAAAATCAATAGAAAATGAAACTAAATATTAAATTTTAGGAAATATACTTATCAGAGCCTCAAATTCATCTTACATTTTTTTATATAAAAAAAAAAACACCAGCTAACTTTTTTTTTTAACTCTCCCCCACCCCCTTCCACCTCCAGTTGCCGTCTCCCCTTAAGAAGTGGATCTCTGAAGGCCGGGCGTCTCCTCCCAAGCGCTAGGGATGTACACCCGGGGCCTGGCACACCCGAGGTATGGACAGTGGCTCCACTGGGGCTGGAACCCAGGACCTTCTGCGTGTAAAGGAGACGTGTTAGACACTACTCTATGGAACCACCCTAACTAGCTAATTTCTTAATGTGGTAATTACTGATAAAAAATTCAAGAACATGTCTATATGTAAATTGAGGTACATCTTTAATATAAAGAATGAACGCCAATCTACATTAAAGAATATCACTTCAAATATATTTCAGATGCCCTTTGACATAAGCAAATACCCCAAACATCTGCATTTGAAATTGACTTCAGGTCTATGGCCATGATACCCTAAATAAGCCCGATCCCATCTGATCTCGAAGCTAAGCAGGATCGGGCCTGGTTAGTACTTGGATGGGAGACCACCTAGGAAGACCAGGTGCTATAGGTGCAAAAAAAGTTTAAAAATAAGGGATTGTAAGTTGATAAGGTCCTTGCAATTTGTGAGGTCAATCAAGAGTTGCCACGCCTAAAATAAATAAAAAATAAAAATAAATAAAAATTTTAAAGAATAAAATTGACTTCAGTACATGCTAGACTGACTATTATTTTATTTTCCACAAAAACCACTCTCAATTTTTCAAAGTGCAAGTACTTGTAGCATTTGAGCAGCCTTAGGATTTCTATTCCGAATAATCTTTTGCTTTTTAGTATTTAAAGTGTAGAGACTTGGCTAACAGAGATATCAAGCAGTTATCATTCTATACATTTCTATTTGGTTTTTGTCTTTCTATTTATCATCGTTCATTGATGATACAAACAGACTTGTCCTTTCACTAAAATTCCCTTTTTTACGGTTCATAATTTATGAAGAACATGGCCTTCTGTGATAAAGACCCATCAAAAGCATCATTATTCTGCATTTATCTCCATTGAACTGCCTGTTTCAACTATTAGTATTTAAATGGTTCTGCTTTTTTTTTCTCTGTATCTGGCTATAGTCCTCTAATTCATCTCATCTCTATTATCTGTAGGATAAGGCTTTGACTTAGATTGTGGGTCAAAAAAAAATCACATTATTCAAATTGTCTCTGACATTCAAAATAAAAAAATATTCCCATGAAATCTTATTATTTTGGTGAAGATTGCAAATGAATATCATTTAGCACTTCTGATGCTGATCTGATCTTTCATACCTATTGCCTTTGGTAATGTGTTGCTTATACGAGATGTACTGAAATAAATAATTTGTCCTTCGGTTCTTTCAGTCCTGTGTTCTTTATCTGTTAATGGGGTTCCACATGCTTTTCAAAAGTCCTCGATTGCTGCCTAGAATAAGAAATGTTTAGCTGATCTCATCCTTTCTGAACACTGGACATCGTAATCTGCATAACAATAAATAAGTAAAAATAGAAAGAGGGCTGAGAATTTAAAATGAAGTAAAGTTCAAGGTGGGAAAAGCACAACTTGGACTGGAGATCGATAAAGGTGAACAACCAAGACTTTTTCAAGTTCTCAGAGATCTCCACAAACTCCCACTTACTGGGGTTTAACATCTGGAATATGCCAGGGTGGTTTCAAAATCCTGTGCCTCGAACATGAAGATGAATATTGTATATTTTTATTCTTTCTCATTCCATTAATAGTGGCACATATAGACTAAACTTTTCTGGCTAACAACTTGATTTCTGCCTTCCCTGACCTTCCAACTTTGACTCATTGATGCTAATATGTACATATCATTTATAAAATACACAGGGAAAAACAGAATTCAGAGTTTTGGATTTTTGTTTTTTTAACTAAAATATAGCTTTAAGTTAGAAGAGTACAGAACCAAAAGGGATATTTGGAAACATTTAGTTAATCCCTCTCCTTCTGGCAGAGCAACACCTAGACGATGCCTGAAAGGCAGATATTAATCTTCCTTTTAAAAACCATAAAAGAGAAGGAAAATTATACAATATATCTTGGTGACTTGTTCAAAGATATCTCAATCCTATCAGAAAAAATTTTATCAGACCTAACAACTTGAGATAAAACATCTTAATTATTTAACACAAAGCAGAGACCTTATGTAGTAAAAACAGCCCTGGAATCAGAATCTGAAGATCTGAGTCATTGCTTCTTCCTAGTTGTGGGCCTATTTCAAGCCATTGAACTTGTGTGAGTCTGGATTTCTTCATCTGAGAGAATTATATCAGCATAATTTGTTAAAGAATTGTGTATAATAGTTTACATTTACTTTCATCACTATCGTCATCAAGTACAACACACTTAGCACCTACTAAATAAAGGGTCTTTGCTAGATAATGTGAAAAATAGGCATACAGTGTGGTCTCTGTCAAGGAGCTGAGCACTTAGAGAAAAACACATATCCACAAAATGTGACTTGAATCAATAAGATAACATATGCCACATATTGAATCATGAGTGGAAAAAGTAAGTTCTACTGAAATTCAGAGGTGGAAAAATCTGTTTACTAGAGTAGCCAGGGAGTCAGATTTCCTGAAGACCGGCACATAAGGCTTTTGAAAAGAAGACAAGGTGAAACTTAGGCTCATACCTTTGGACTGAACAGAATTTAATTGTGAGTCAAATGAACCCTTCTATTGCCTTTCATTAAAAGAAATGCCATCACTCATTTATTCATTCAACAAGTAATGACAATTTCTCTACAGAGTGCCAAATTAAAGGAATATTAATTAAAACATAATTGTATTCTGAAAGAATCTTGCAGGTAAGTGGAAGGAAACTGAAACTGAGATAAACCAAATGATTTTCTCACTTGATCCAAATGAGAAATTGCACAGCCAGGATTCCAAATAAGTTGTGAGTGGTTCCACATACTATTCACTTTCCACTCAGCACCTTACATTCATTCTTAAATTCTACTTTGCGCGTGCTCGCTCTCTCCCTCTCGCTCTCTCTCTCTCTCTCTCTCTCTCTCTCTCTCTCCCTCTCTCTCTCTCTCTCTCACACACACACACATACATACACACACAACATGCATACATGGGTACAAATGTGGCATAATAACACATAATAATAACCTATGTGTTTTTAAAAATTATTTCCCCCTACCATTCTCTCACTATTCAAGCAGATGGATAAGTTTATCATATACAATGACTGAGAGAAGAGATAATACAAAAGAACAAAAGAGTTAATTTATTAGATTTGAAAATTGTAGGTAAATTTTGGAAATCTCTAGCAGAGGTCATGATCTTGAAAGTCATGGTTTTTATTTTTAAAAGCCAAACTCTTAAGGAAAAAAAAAATGTTACTGTTTTTATTTTCTTATTTCAAACACTCAGTTTTATATATTAAGAAACAACTGAAAATTCAAACCATGAGTTTACAACTAACACCAATGTTCCTCAAAGCATGGTTTGCAGACCACGTATACCAGAAGCATCTAGAACGTATCATAAAATTGCAAGTTGTGGAGCCTTACCCCGTATCTACATGGACAAGCACAGGAATATGAATTTTAACAAACAGCATAGTTTTCCTTATTCATAATAAAGTTTGAGTAGCTCTGCTTAAACTATACTGTAGAAAAGACACAATGAAATCGTCATTTTTCAGCTCAAATAGGGATACATGTTTGGCCAGCAGAAAAGAAAGAGAGAATTAGAGGTATATAACTGGTGTAGAGATGACTGTGGGTCCCTGAAAAGGGTACAGAACTCCACTTGTTCTAACCCAGGGGAGTTGGTATGATAACAAAAACACCACTAGAAACCTGGGGACATTTGGGAAAGCTCCAGAGCAAACAGGACCAAACCATGGTCTGACTTCCAGATTGTCTCTCCTTCAAGAGACTGCAAACCTTCTTAGGAAGCCCTAGTTCACCATCATTCCTGAGTAACAGCACAGCAATAGCCAGGGAAGGCATAGATAGGAAAGGTGCTTTAATGAAGACTCACAAATCCTGTGTACCTCTGGGGGCACCTTCAGATGGTGTTGTAGTGCCCAAGTAGGTAAGCAGAGTAACCAAAGAGTAACCAAAATCCAGAGTAATCAAATGTGATGGATTAAATTGTGTCCCTCTCCCCTAGCTTCTGGAGTCATGTGGAAATGGGGCTTAGTTTGCTGTCTTTTAGAGGAAATACAGCCTAGAAAGTCAGACCATGATTCTTTCTGTTCTGAGATCCTCTTAAATATACTCAGTGTTTCTTTCTATCACCTAAGGACATCAGTGGTGAATATAACAGGGTCACACACTAATGTCCAAGACCAGGTGAGAAGGGCTACACCTCAGCTAAAGGCAGACAGGAACATGGATGGCATACAGATTCAACATCCCTCAAATGCCTAGAGAGTACTCTGCCCTGAAGGGAAGGAAGGCAGATCAAAGAAGGAATCCTAAATTGACTGAGTGGTTTCCAAAATACAGCTTCTCTAAGGAAGGTGACTGAGCTACCATGGATTGATTGGCAAATAGCCCCCATCAACCAAAACTGGAACTTGAGAGCCTAGCCAGGTATAAAGAAACAATGGAAGATATATTTGTTACATAGCCAAGTTTGAGGTGTTAATACATGTATTATTTCCATTTTGACAAATATCCTTGGCACTTTTTTAAAGGTTGGGTATACAGGGAAGAATATCTGCATTTACTGATTGATGAATGGTATTTACCAATGCAGTGTATAGCACTTTGCATATATAATTGCTGTTTCTTATATCAGACCCTTATGTGGTGTTATTATCAAACTTCAAGAAATTGAACTGAGCATCATCAAGAATGTGTCAAGGTCACTTTGTTAGCGACTGGTGAGTAGGGATCAAACCCAGGTCCATTTGCCTCTGTTGCCTGCATTATATTCACTAGGCCCTAAGAAGTTTTGAATAGAATAGTATAAGAGAGATATAAAATTATAATAAATAGTTCCATAAATGTCATAAGAAATGTATGAATAAAGTGAGATAGGCGCACTATTGCCAAATAATATTATATAAGGAATTATTTTTTTTATCTGTGTTTTGAGCTAGAATAAGAATATTAGACACAATGAATGGAAAGGGAGGTATTCCAGGAGAAGGGAGTCATATGCCAAGTCCAGGGTTATAAAAGATCATGGCTGATGCAGAGAAGGTTGACAAGCAGGGCTACCCAACCACAACATACATCTGCCAGGGAGCTGTTCTACCCTGGGGAGGTGGGTAAGCCAGAATGTGAAGGCATTCCAGAGTCAAACAGTTTTTTAAGTACAGAAATGATTGTGATCAGATTTGTTTCTAGAAAGAACTAACTTTGGGGAGAGTGGAAGGTAGACTTGAGAAGGAAAGCAAGTGATGGGAAGACCCAAAGGATGGGGGATGGGGGCTTTCCAACGATCCAGGAGAAAGATAATAAGGCCATGGAAGGCAAGGCACAGATTTCAGAGTTCTTGAAGTGAAATTAGCAGACATTAGTGGTCAACAGTATGTTTGGAGTGCAAACGAATGCATATTGAGAACATTTAGGTCCTTATTTTGTGAGACAGATGGATTGGAATGATTGCAAACATGACAGAAAATCCAGGCAAAGCCTCAGTGCAGTCATGAGTATTTGTATGAGATCTTACAGGGAGATTTGTATACAGAGATATGAGACACTAGCCAAGGAGCAGAGGCCAGAAGAGCAACATTTAAAAGCTTAAGTCTAATGGAACTCTTGGCAAGTCTTCGATCAGACTTTATGCCACTTTTTTTCCCTTAAAACAAATGCTCAAAATATTCAAGAAATGTAAGGTTTTAGTGGAAAGAGTTTTAACATAGTAAGGTTCTAGTGCCAAATTTGTCACTAATTAATTACGTGACCTTTGACATGTCACTTAATCTAACTCAGACTTGGCATCCTCATCTGCAAAACTAGATTTCCAAAGTCCTTCTTTCTTGCTTTCAAATGCAAAGATTAGAGAATTCACTTTTTTTTTTTTTTTTATTTGAGGATTTTAGCTGAGGCATATCATAAGCTATTGCGCCAGATGCTTCCCAAATTCTAGTGGTGGGAAAACATTTTAATAATCCTAATTTCATGATTATAGAACCTTCAGGCTTTTGTACCTCAAAGTCATAGGTAATTTGATCTTGACTTTTCTCTCTACTGCTACTGAGAACAAATTCTATAGACTTAGAGAGATGATACAAAAGACTGGTAAAATGAGAAAAGTTATGAGGAGTAGGTGGAAACTTGTCCGAATCATCATTGTAATTTGTTAACATAATGGTCATCATTAATAGGGTCTGTGAACAGAAATGCTACATAATGTAAAAATGTCTTCATATGAAAAGCAATGTTCTAAATAGGAAATAACATTTGGACATTGAAATCTTACAATAACAATCTAAAATCTTACAACAACAATCTAAAACCTTACAACAACATTCTAAAATCACTTTTTAGCTCTTCAATGAGGGAGAGAGATGATTAATTCCACAGCCTTGTCCCTGAGTTCAAGATCCTCTCATTCCAAGTACTGTACATAATAAAAAAAAGCCCCACTATTTTAGACCTAGTGCTCTTTAAAGTAAACCATTGTTCAGTTTGTCTTACAACTTATCATTTAATAAAATGACCCATTTCTTAAAACGATGCCCCATTCTCTCAGAGTAAAGAGGAATTCAAGCAAAGACTTCTGCAAGGTGAATTAATGGCCCAAAGCATAGCCTTATGCCAAGCTAGTAAGTCATAGAAAATCATTTCAACCTTCATCCAGAAATTAAATGGTTATTGATTAATACAAAAGATACTGTAACCTTTCAGATTAAATTAAGAAATGTTGCTGGACACAATTAAAATTTTCTAACGTAACAGTTTGCAGAGTGCATTTTTGACTAAATTCCATCTCTGAGGTTAATTACCATGTCTGGGGTCCTAGAATAATAGATTAAGTGGAAAGTTGGCCCCAAAAGTTAAAGAATGGTATGAAGCAAGAAGCATTCAAAAGTGATTTATATTCTACTGATGAATTTGAGGGAGGAAAGCCAAATAACCGCATCATTCTTTTCCTGTGTTAAAGGTTTTAGGCTAAAGGAGTAGTATAAAATTAAAAGGGTGTCCAGGCCTTTTAGTGAGGCAGGGGCAGCTCCACCTTTTGCTCACAACTAAGAATGATCTCATTTTTGCTAGTTAGGCTAAAGGTAGAATGTCTTATTGAATGTGCTGGAGACATCCTGGGCAACATGAATAGCCTTGTTTCTAAGGAGCTCACAACTCTATGAAAATCAATGTGGAAGCTCAGTTAACATTCTTATATAAGTGGGCGTGAAAGAATTATAACCTCTAACCACAAAATCTGTTTCAACGTGACAAGGGTCACGTGATATTCTAGAGAATCTAAAAGAAGCTGAGATTTTGTCTCGAATATGCTATTAACTGGCTTGTTTTAGACAAGATGTCCAACTTAACTCTGCCCTTTTTTCTCATCTATAAAATGAGTTGAGCTAAATGCTTTCTAAAGTTGTTCTAGTTCCATAAATAATATATGAATAATAAATATTTTGAAATTAGAAAAAGTAAATGTATGCATGTACATGTGTGTGTATATATATGTGTGTGTGTATATTGTCATATATGTGTGCATATATATATCCATATATACATATGGATATATTAATATATATGAATATATACCTCCATTGTGAAGGTCCCTGCTATGACCTCATATAAACCATTCTAGATAGAAAGCATACACTTTTAGGTAACTCCAACTAAATTTGTTTTCATATAAAGCAGGCTTCCAAACAGAAAAGCCCAAGAAAAAGTCCTTTAAAAGTGTAGCTCACTGTGAAAACAGCAAAGAATATACACTAAAAAAAAAAAAAA